>NW_010315741.1:109365-122077 GCF_000700745.2 Antrostomus carolinensis
TGGATGCAGAAATAACTATATGAATTGAAAACTGGTGCAATGAGCAGGCTCAGAGGGCAGTGATTCATGGATCATACTCTACCCGGAGATAGCAAGCAGAGTACTCCTGAGGCCTATCCTGCGATCTGTCCTCCTTCACATTTTCATCTATGGCCTGGAGGAAGGAAGCCATGGAGGCCACTCCCAAGCTTGCACGTGACACCAAGTTGGTGGTGGTGTCAGGGGGAGCTGTTGATACACTCAAGGGCAGGGCTGCCATTGAGAGGGAAAGGCTGGAAGAATAGGCCAACAGGAACCCTGTGAAATTCAGCCAGGACCAATGCCAAGTCCCACACCTGGGAAGGAGGAACCCCTCACAATGACACAGGTTGCAGCTTTGCAGAAAAGATTAAGTCTTGACCTGAATGTTTGTCAGCAAGGAACCCTGGCAGCAATGAAGGCCAAAAGCATACTGGGCTGCATGACCAGCAGGACAGCTGGTACATCAAGCGCACTGATTCTCAGCACTTGTTACACCACATCTAGAACATGGCATCCCATTTTGGGCCTCCAATACAACTCAGGCATCAATCAATTGGAACAAATTCAGTGGAAGGCCACCATGATGATTGGTGTCTGGAGCACTTGCCCTGTGAGTAGAGTCTGAGGGAGCTGGGCTTGTTCAGCTTAGAGAAGAGATGGTTTTGGGGGAAGGAATAGCAGTCTGCCACTCTCTCTGACAGTGTTACATAGAATGCAGAGCCAAGATCTTTCCAGCTCCGTGGGAGGATGAGGGGCACTGTGCATAAATTGAAACAGGAAGGGTTACACCCGGACATGAGAAAAAACTTTTTTTCACCCTGGAATGGTCAAGCACTGACAGAGGTTGTACAGGGATGTGCAGGCACCATCACTGGATGTTTTAGGGTCCAGCTGGATGAAGCCCTGAGTAGCCTGACTTCTCTGCCCAGCTGACCTTGCTTTGAGCTAGAGTTTGGACTGAAGAACTCCTGAGGTCCCTTCTATCCTGAATGGCTTTGACTTTTTCATTTCAGGATATGCTGTTTTAAAAGTCTGTAAAGGACATCCCTTTCTTTCATCTTAAAGCTTAGCTGTGAAATTACAAAAAGTTCCCCAAATTAGGAGATCTCAGTTCCAGTCCTTACTCTATCACTACTCTGTAACGCAATCACTTCTATTTCAGGTTGAAAGGCTTTACACAAAAGCAAAGCCTTATTAGGTAGCACTGACCTGTGCTTCTCATCCCAGGGAACAGCCACTTTAAGGTGGCAGAAGCCACTTCATCTCAACATGCAACAGCAGTTCAAGGGTCCACAACAACACTACACAAGACATCAGGACAGGAGGTAAGGCAATGTAATGAAGCCATCAGAAAATAAAATATCAGCACAATATTAGGACAGCTACCAGAACACAGTTGCCCAGACTGAAAACGGGCCAGAACTCAAGGTGAGAAATTTCTGTTTTGACAAAATCAGTCATTAAGGTCTCCAATAACTAAGTGCAGAGGAAGGTCAAGCCCTGCTGAAACCCAGGAGCCTCGCAGCCTCCTGCTACCCACTACCCAGGCTCAGTTTTGCTTATTTTTCTCAGTCCAGTGGAATCACTGCCTGCAGCATTTCCTTTGTTTGCTTATTTGCTCACTTTGCTGAACGGCCTTTTCATCTCCAGCAGTTCCACTCTCCCTCCTTCTCCCTCTGTTTGCCTTATCCATTGCTGTTTTTACGCTCAATTAGCTCTCCATTCTCCATCCTTTCTCCAGAGACAGGCATCGCTGCACTCCTTGCTCAGCCATAACCACCTCCAAATCTCTGTCACCTCCAGCTCTTCCAAAGGTAATGACCAGAACAGACCACATGACAATGAAGGTGACATCCCAGCCCACCTGTGAGCTGGTGAGACAAGCAGCAGGTCTTCTGACAGCAACATGCTAGAACATCTACATCCTTTAGCTACCAGATAACCATTAGAACAGATAAAGGTTAGTGACTGCTTCCTAGTGTAATGCCTATTTTTTTTTAGTTGTGTAACTCAATGAAAATAAAGGTAGAAGAGAGAAAAGGGACGAGGCTAGAAGGAACTATTTTCATATGCAGAAAGGAGAGTAAGGATGAAGAATGAGTGAACATTTCATCCCCAAGTGGAAATAAAGGACATTGCAACTTCCATCCAAAAGTAATGAAATACACTGTTGCGTTGCTATCCTCCAGATCTCAGTGGTAATCAAAAATCAACACAAATCCACTGCAGACACAGTAGCCTACATCAGCTAAAGTACCAAATGTTTTATTATAAGGAAACTGTATTTTTAGAAAGGCAGAAAATATTTGGAGTTTTTTTTCCTCACTTTTTTTAGTGCTGCCTTCCCTCGTTTTACAAAAGCTTGTTATTTAAACTATGCATTTGGCATCAGAGGCATAAAAGCACAACTTCAGTGAGGCTGCAGTTCCTGAAATCCTCTGCGAAGCTGGGTCTTACTAATCCTGCCTGATATGAGGGACAAACAGCATAAGTGTATCTCAGGCTTGGCAAGAAATTGCCTCAATAATCAGGTCTAGCACACACAGTGGGATCCTCTAAGAAAGAAGACTGAGAAACAGCTTTGGAAGTAGATGGAAAAGGAGATAAAGAGAGAAGGGAAAAAGCTACAAAGGACACTTCCTCCCTGCATAATTTAAGCCATGTATTTATGAAATAGAGTGAAGGTCTAATTATGTTAGCTAGTAATGAAAACTTAATTGTTATTAGCCACAGTTTCAAGCTGCAGGGAACAATTATTTTCATTACTGCTAATTAATGTACAGGATGCTGTGTAAGAATTTTTTTTCCTCCTAATTTTAAGCTACTTCACCCACTTCATTGCTTTCCTCTTTTTTTTAATATGGCAGGTGTCAGCTCTGCCAATTCTGCTGCTCCTCACAATCCCTTTCCATTTATTCTTCTACTTTCATCAGTCCTTTCAAATTTTCAAGCTGTATAATTTATATCCACATCAAAAATACAGCAAAGCATTAAAGTATTTAGGCATTTTGTTAGCATTGGTGTGTAGTCCCACTAACTTCAATGAGTTTCTTAGAACTGAATTTCAAAGAATTTCATTTTAGCAGATATTTTCCTGAAAATTTTATTTTTAAGTGTTGGGGGACCTGGGGGTTCCACTCCCCCACAACCAATGGCATAAAAAAAAAAAAAAAAAAAAAAAAAAAATCTTTTTTTGCTGAAACATTTTGAATTTCAACGTTAACAAGGAAAAAAAAAAAAAATCTTGTTCATATATGTGAAAAGTGATCAGATGAAGTTATTCACATAGACAAAAAGTAATTGAATAAGGGGGTTTTTTTTTGTTTTTTGGTTTTTTTTTTTTAGAATTCGTTGTTTTATGGCACCCAGAACTACCATCATAAAGATAGTTTCCTGCATTTTTCCACTATTTTTAGTTTCTTAACTTCAAGTCAGTGGTGATCTGCCATCCTCACTGAATTAATTATGAGCTCTTTTTTCCACTGCCTTCTCCCACTAATCAAGAACTGGGACTATGAAGTCGGGTTCAGCTTCACATCTTTGATATTTCTTGGTAGTATTTCAAAACAGTGCTATATAATCATCCAGCAATTACCTTCTTATCCCTCTTTGTCTTTGGGGTTGAGCAGGACTGCTTCTAATTCTTGGGAAAGTTGATAGGAGTTTGGCTACCACATAATTCCCAACAGCTGTGTTATTATAGCAGAAAATTATAGTCTTTAACCAAACCCAGCACATTCTGAACACTCAGAATGCAGGCAGCACTACTCAGCACATTTCAGCTTGGCAATCCTTTCAAAAAAGCAAAATTTGCATTTAAAATTGGCTTTTCCTGATTTGTAGCATAATGATAGGCCAATGGGGGAAAGCTTGTACTCCTTTTATGTTTCATCTAGATTGTATAAACAGAAAGATTACATTGTCCAGGGAGTATTTGTGAGATATATTAAAATCCACTGAAACAGTCATAACTCATGCATGTGCTTGCTACCATTTCAAGGCAAAAGGAATCCAGGATTTATAAACATATATGCCACAGTCTTACATGTTACTCTGCCATTTAATTCAGTTAATGAAACAACAAAGTAACTGGGAAGAATGTATACACCCTGATTTCTCAAGGCATAAACCAGAGTCTACTAATTAGAGATTAGGATGATATCAAAGGGGAAGGAGTAAGGAGTAACGGTTTTAAACTAAAAGAGGGTGGGTTTAGACTAGATATAAGGAATACATTTTTTACAATGAGGGTGGTGAAATGCTGGAACAAGTTGCCCAGAGGGGTGGTAGATGCCTCATCCCTGGAAACATTCAAGGTCAGGTTGGATGGGGCTCTGAGCAGCCTAATCTAGTTCAAGATGTCCCTGCTCACTGCAGGATGACCTTTAAAGGTCCTTTCCAACACAAACCATTCTATGTTTATCTGAAGCACCTGGCACTGCCTATTACTGTTGAATATGGACAGCAGACAGCAGAGCAAATGGACCGCATGGTTAATCCAGTGCAATGATTCCCATGTCTTCTGCTAGTCATTGCCACATAGGAGAAAGAGGAATATTGATCTCTGTCCTCATACGCTGCAACTAAATCCAGGCATATTATAGCCTTTGAAAACCCTTGTAAAAAATTTCACTACAGTCGAGTCCACAAAAACTACTATCATCTGTCTATAACTACTAAATGACAGGAACAACCATCCCTGACAATCCTATGACAGGCTCTGCTACTCCATAAACTCTATATGGATAAGTGCCAGCCCCTTTTTTCAGTCTGCAGTAAGAATCTACGCGAATATCGAGGCTGACACTGTTAAGTAGGTTGGTGCTTGTCACAACTCAGGACAATGAATCATTGAATATGAGCTGCATGGATTGCAAAGTTACTACTAGGAGACACCAGGGTCAGAGCAAACATTCCTCAGAGATGGTTCAGCTCAGTCAGTTCAAGTGCAACTTACAGACCAACCTAAGGAGGTTGTTTGTTTTCATAGAGTAGGACCCAGCACTTTACAGACATCCATATTTCAGGACAGACAAAAAACCCTCGTGTGAAAACTAGTTCCGTGTTTTTCTCCACAGGTTAAATGTTACCTTATGTGATAAACCCATAGTAACCTACTGTAATGTGGGTTAATGTAAAATGCAATTTTAATATTTTGTGTTTCTTTCCTACTGCATCTTCTACCTTGGCTTATGTTCGTTTGGAGCAGTTTTTCAAACCAGTTTCCCCACACAGCAGACATCAATGAATAAAGAAGCTCCAAGGATACTCAAAAAGAGGTGTCTGAAATACTCCATGGCGATATGTAGGTACACTAAAATAGCTCACAGCACTCAGGCTATTACCAGGAGGCACGTTTTAATATGACAGATGCATAGCAGCTCATCTCTATGAGCAGGGAAGAGAGAGAAGGAACACCAGGTTCTGTGAGCATTTTGCAACATCCCTGATTTATGTAATCCACAAGTTAATGAGAAAAGGAATATGCAGATTCCCCTGGTGAAGTCCCAAGTAGCTAGTATGATATGTCCACTCTTCCTATAAAGAGAACCACTAGTCACTGAAGATGCCATTAGATTTCCCTGCAGCTTCTGAATAATTTCGTGATTTTTGTCCTTGATGGGAGGTAAAAGAATAATGCATATCTTGAGGATCAAGCCTATTTCAAGGAAAGAGGCCTTTTCTGCAATTTTTTTTTACATGGATAATTCAGAAACCAGAATCTGTGAATTAAGGTCAGCAAGTCAAATGACATAAAAAGAAAATGAAATCATAAGTTTTGCTGCTATAATTCCTGAAGCGCAATGCAGCACTCCTTGCCCTCAAAGCATTAACACCAACATGCACTAAGCAACAACAACACAACCAGCCAGAAAGAAACTTTATACTTTGGCTATCTGCGTAAGTATTACTGTGCTGAAATACAATATACAAAACCACGTCATTCTGGTGACATGTTCTCTAGTAGAATGGAAAGAGAAGCCCTGACACATAGTCTGGAAAACATCATATGTCTCATGTGAAACCCTGTCACAAAGGCATCTTCAGCTGCTGGAAACCTGAAGTAAATTTTGCAGCCCTGGACAGTGGAGCAGCTCTTCAGGAGCTTCTGTGCCCAGCACAAGCCTGGCCCCTAGAAGATGAGCACCAGGGGAACCTTGCTGTGGCAATTTAAGACACTGCTATCTGCTTGTCCCCTCAGTGGGAAGGATGCATTGGATAGGCAACCATGCCCAAGCAGCCATCACGTGAGTCACAGCATCTCAGTTGGCACCAGAGACAAAAAGAGAGATTTGAACAGAAGCAACAGATTTTGAACCATAGTAGCCACTAAAAACACAGACGTGTTTCAGTATCAGCCTGCTGCTCTGCATTGGGGACAGCAGCTCTGACACGAGTCAATCCTCAAAAGGGCAGGAGAAACCAACACTGATATCTCCAGATGCACAGCACCTATAAAAGCCTTAGGAAGCCCTGGGCTGAACTTGGGTCTTCTAAGGCTCCCCTGACACACCGTCCTCCAAATTCATTAAACACTGCTGTGACTCAATTAGCAATTTAACCCATAAAATTTGAGATCTTTCTACCTACAGCATAGCTGTGAGGGGCAATAGATCTACTCCTTCTGACTCCAAACAATAGGAACAAAATTATTTTTATTTATCTCTCCCCCTTTTTCCCCTTTGTTGCAGCATAGCTTGAGAATACAGGAAAAAGCAGCAACTTGAGAGATCAGTATCAGAGGGTACGTCAGATCAAGCAGCTCCTAAGGAAGACAGAATAGCAGCCAAAACAGCAAGGAGAATTCCCTGACCTGTGTCACTCAGATCTCTTACATTGTTTTCACAGTTTTTCATGTTTATTTTCATACATTCTAGAAATGCAGACCTCTGCAGTTGCCACAAATCTTAATTATGGAAGAATTCCTATTTTTGGAGGGACAACAACACAGCCTGTACCATTCACAAGGTTCAGGCACTTAAAAGGAAACTGTACTCCTGGGGCATGTTAAATAGCGGGGGGGCGGGGGGGGGCGGAGAAAAAAACACAAACAAAAAACCCAACAACAAAGCAGTGATGAGTTTAAAAGTTTCTGGCAAGTTGAAGTACTGTCAAGTAAAGAGGCTGTGGGATACTCTTCTAACTGGTACTCCTAAAATATGGTCCCAGGCCAAAAGGGATTGTACTATACATGGAGTTAAGATTTTATTGTTAGTTTAATTAATGTCTTGCCAAACTAATTTAAAATTCATTGGTTATTACTGGTTATTAGCGCAACTGCAATAATACTAACACTCATAGTCCACAATAATACAGAAAAGCATCATACAGTAAAAATTGTTACATGCACAAAAAATCCTCTCAGCAATATCTATAACCTGCATCTTCTCTATGGTATTATGTTCACCCTTCCAGTGAACATCTATTTGATGGCTTCAGTTTTCCTCAAGCATAGTGAGGGCACAGCTGATGACAAGTTATGAGCATTCTGAGGTCTTCACCAGTAGGAGCTCAGTGTTTATGGTGCCAGTCCTTTCCTCATGAGTCCTCAAATCCACTTAGGGCAGTTTGCACTTTTTCTTGAAAGAGACTGTTTATATGGTCTTTCTTTCCTTTCATTCCCAGTTTTTTGTTGAGGGTTTTCTTGGGCTGTTCTCTATTATCACTACACTGGCTTTATGCAGTGACAATGCAGCTCTCCTGTAAGGACTCCTAACTGACTGGAGTCTCGAACATCACCTTGCCTTATCACTCTGCTATACAATCTTTTATTTTTACAGATGAAAGTTTGCTATTACTATAAAATAAAGCTAAACTGAAGCCAAACAATGCCATGATCATGTGACTGCTGGACAACTGCAGCTAAAATCAACCTGGCTGGGGCAAGCCCAGAAAGTCCCTTGCACCATTATATTGGTACAAAGCCTGCAGTCTTTGACTAGGAATGACAAAACTCTTATTCACTGGGCTGTGACTGTTCCGGTCAAGTCTAATCTGTTGGATGGAAAGCTTTAAAAGCTGGAAGACTGTGGGCTCTTTTACAAGAAGCGTCAAAAAATGTCACAGTCCGGGCTTCAACAAACTTCAGAGTAGGTGGGTCAATCTGCTCTGCGGTAGCAGCTGCTGTTCTTGGTGGGTTATTAAAATAATCCCACTTGAAGAGGAGCTTTCATAACTTACTGCAGGTTGAACTTCACTTTTAGCATCTGCTCAGAGCAGATTTAGACAAGTAACATGTAACAGGATGAAGGTTTGTATTAAGACCATCTTTGCAACCCTAAATTCTGATCGCATCCTGAAGGAAGGACAATCTTCCCCTACTTAACCATTTCATGCTGATAGGGGAAGCCACCAGGAATCCCTAGGAGAAAGTACTTCTGCTTACTGCAAGGCATAAGAGACTTCCCCAGGACCTAGAAGAAGCTGGTCCTATCTGAAAGAGACAGTAACAGCTGGAGAGCAGATCAGGATACCTGGCTCCAGCACAAGCAGATACAGTCACTTCTGTTTGTCAGAACAGCTTGATAGAGTCCCCCTTCATGCCCTAGACTTGAAAGCTTTTCTGAAGTGATCAGAACTCCCTCCTCATACCCAATAGAGTGAGGCTGGGATTTAGGCACTGTAAAGTTTGAAAGTTGTATTTTCACTGACAACATAGTTTGCTATTGAGCAAATGCCCCATTTTGGCATTGCCATACTGTGGTTTTATATCCCTATCTCTTTTTAATCAGGTTGTAAAAGCTTGCTGAAAGCTTAGAGCTGAGTGAATCACACTTTCCAGGGGAAACTGGGGATGAAAGATTCTCAGTTGCCAGTGGGAAGGCTGGAAGTAGAGCACCAGTGATAAGAACTTCTGTGACCCCAGTTCTCCCAAGGTAATTCTAAGCCTTACTCAGATTTTAAGCGTCCTATTCTCCACCAGCTTTTGCAGATAATTATAAAGTCCTATTACAGCCACAGCTTTTTTTTTTTTTTTTTAACATTGGTAATCCATAAAATACTATAAAGGGGAAAAACTACTGACTTTTAAAAAATGTTCAACACAAAGAATCAAGTACGTGGTTAATTTAACAAAGTCCTTATAAGTTCCCCTGATAACACATGACTGAAATCTAACAAAAAATTTTTACTCCTTATTAAGGAACTGTCCCTTGCTCTTCACCACAGGATTAGTCCAACTCATCTGTCTCCTCAGGACCTTAGAGCTGTTTTGGATACAGAGACCTTTTAACTTTCCAGGTGGTATAAGATCTAAAACTCTTTCCTAGCAAATGGCCTAAATAATTCTAGTCTGTAAAACGAAAGCCTAATAGTCTCTCCTGATCTCATTTGCTCACAACTTCAAAGTGTTTGAAACCTTAATAAATAAGCCTTCTTGGTTTGCTCCTATAGACACTTTCCTGCTCTTGCTGCAACAGTGAAGATTTCAGAACATCATCCCTCACTGCTCATCAGTACCCTGACTGCAAGATCATACCACGAGGACAACCTACATCCCTTCCAACAATAGTAGTGAACAAACTAAGGACCTTTCCTTGTTACCTCCCTGGAGGTCCAAGGGCTCAAAAAGATTTATTTCTGAGTTAATATCTGTATTATGTACTTTATTTTAAAAGGTTTTGGTGTTTGTTTGTTTGAATTATCTTTACTGGATGATGAGCATTAGGATCCTATAGCACATGCAAAGAGAAAGAGAAAAGATAACGAGATCAAGGTTTAAAACGTGTGTGAGTATAAGGCATCTAGTTCATTTTGAAACAACTGTTGTTATTCTTGCTGAGGAGTTCTGGTAGTAATGTTCCTCTGAGGATTGACACAGAACAGCAAAACTAACCCAAATTTGTTGCTCCAGGATACTCTAGCTCCCATTTAGTTCCCATACTTTGAAGATCAAGCCTGTGTTATCTCCTATCCACTCAGAGAAGGTAATGTACCCTGAGACTCTTTAAGCATCAGCCTTCACTGCCAGAATAAAGTAAAACCCTCTGTACCAAGAGAGTTGGTAGTAGACACAATTCAATGCAGCATGTACTAACAAATCCATTCCTTGGACTTACTTCCTTCAGATGCATCACTTGATAAAGACAGAAGACATCTCCCAGAACAACAGTTTATTGGCCCTTGCTATTCTACAAGGTCAGTAAGACCTTCTCCAGAACCTAGGGAAAAATCATCCAGCTCAATTAAGGAAAACCACCAAATGAATCCCATGAGATAGTGAATATATCCATTCCCACTCATCTATTGATAAATCAGAGTAATATTAGAGAGGCACAGCACACAGATGTTTTATCTAAACCACTATTAGATCTGAAAGTTATAGTGATTCTTTTACTTCCAAGGATTAGTGATATGGCTACGAACCAATTTGCTCTACTCTCAGCTTCAGCAGCCTAAAGATTTCACCTGGATTGGAATGGTGATTTTCAGAGGCCAAAAAGCTGAGTTTACTGCTGAACTAACAGAGCCTTGCTAAATTACAGCACTAAGGAATGAAGTACCAAAACTAAATGAATTGGATTTGGCTGGAGTTGTAGAGCTGACAACCTCCTTCTCTTGAAAAACCTTTCAGCAGATCAACAAACAGGCAATGACAGAGCCAAGTAGTATCCCAGCTCTCTTACACCAGACAAGTAATACCAAATGGGAAATGAGGATGTGAAAAACCTGTGAGAGGCAACATTTCCAGAGGCTCACAAGAGATAAAGCTCAGCCTCATGTGCTTGGCATCATGGATTTCATGTCAATCAGTAAATTAGAAACAGGTACTTGTGCCAAGGTTCCTGATCAGCGTCTCTACTTGCATAATGACTACCTGGTCATCTCCTCCCTATCTCAGAAGTAGACACGGTCAAGCACTTCTTACAAAACACCTTGAAATCCTAAAGAATAAAGCATTAAATCTTATTTATTATTACTGTATAATTGTCAGGGGACTTCTCCCTGAGGTGATGGTAAGCCAAGAGCTGGCAGTGACCATAACACAGCTTGGGCAATAAGACCACTAACAGGGCTCAGCACCATGGCACCAGAGCTGAGCAAGCAGATCGAGATGATGACAGCAATGTGTCCTAACAACAGTTCATTGATCATCAGGCAGATATAAAGGGCCAAGCTCAGTTAAGGAAACCCAAAGAATGATCCAGGAACAGACCTCAGAACAGCTACACCTACAATGTAGTACAAGGACTGGGTGCCTAAGCCTGAGCTTAAATGAACCCCTTGGGCCATAGGCAGAGGATGTGGCCAGGGGTCTCAGATGAGGTTATGCAGAGCCACTAAGGCCTGTTGATGACAAGGTATGAAGGTCAACAGCAATTCCAGGGACATCGTCTCAGCAAAGTATTCTTTTCCACATGAACTCTGGACTTCTTTCATGTTGCCAAGGTGAAACAAAAGAAAATTTTCTGTTCAAAATATCCCTGCAAATGTTCTCAGCTAAAAGTGGACTGAACTCAAGTTAATTATTTGTTGCAAATTACAGCTGAAGCAAGTCTGTACTGATACACTGCACTTGAACCCAGTTGGCTATTGCAAATAGAAAAATGCTGCTGAAATAGACTTCCCAGATCTGGCTCCAGGCTCTTCAGGTTAGACCTGCACTTTAGAGGCAAAAGCACGGAGCAGTGTGGAGCAGCATTGCTTCCGAAAAAGCAGAAGCCTCTAGCCTGTGTCCAAATTTCACATGAATATTGTACAATGTCCCTAGGTTGTACAGTTTTCTCCACCATCTGCACCAACCCACATCAGTAATCAGGGCAATGGCTGCATCTTTGCCTCTCACAAGTTTTCTTTGGGACAAATTGTGCCCTGGAGCAGACAGGAAGCAGGTCATGGCACTCACCTCAGCTGAGGCCTAGGCCATTTCTGCTCAGCTATTCTATGGCCTGTTACATGCAAAAGACAAATAAGATGTCCACCAGCAACTGCACCTTCACACCATGTATCATCACCAAGGGTCTGGAGACTGCTGCCAGCTGCACCTTTGCTGGGGAAAACAATCATGTGAGTTCTCCCTCCTCCTCTTCATTAGCCAAAATGCCAAGTTATCAGCCCAAACTCTTCAAACTCTTTGAAATAACTCACAGAACTCTGCCTGCAGTGAATTAGTGAAGCTTGCACAACATGCTCTACTGGCAGGACTCTGAGATGGTAACCTCCGATGGAAGGGGGGTTTTAAAGAGCAGGGGCACAAACGCTAAACCTGTTTCAAGCAAGCTTCAGAAGAGGCCATTTGCCTTTAAGGTTTGAAGGGAGATATGAACTTCACTTCTGATTGAAGATTGATGTTATGCTTTAGCAGCTAGTGATCTCTGAGCAAAATAAAAAACTGATTAGAAATCAAGAGTTGGGCACTGGCTTGGAGTTAATGAAGTTAATTTATCATAAATCCTGCTTCAAGTAAAAAGAACAGACTGTCTCTTATGAAAGTCTGAGATAATGGTTGCTCTGCCCCTGGTCAGTGCTTCCAGAGAGAACAGCAAAATTAGTGGTCAAGGAAATTAAATGTACAGAGTGATTTATATTCAGCCCTAGGTAATCTTAGTGAAATTAGCAAAATTAGCTCCAGATATTATTTCTGCTCCTTAGGTAAACTATTTGAAACAAGTGTCAAGTAAAACCTAATTCTTATATTAACTGAAATTGGTCTGAGTGAGAATGCATTTCTAGGGGTGTAAACATTGGGGGG
>NW_010315741.1:122119-141174 GCF_000700745.2 Antrostomus carolinensis
ATCAATGCATCACAATACAGAAGGTAAAGGTCTAAATAGTATTAAGATTATCATTAACGATTTGAAAGGGAATAAACTAGATGGCTTACTGACCATATTAAATTAAAACACCAGAGCTACTAAGGGTGGAGTTTTGCTCTATCAAAGCTAATGCAACACTCACTGGTATTCCCCCCAAAACAGATTCTGAATGTTGACATCCTATCATAACTCATTACTGAGAAAGAAGCCAAATCTGTGCTAGAGATGGAAATACAAAATGAAGTCAAGAAAATATTTAAGGCTCAAATGATTCTTTGGATGTGAAAGTGACACTTGCAATATGTGCTAAAATGGGTAAAATAGGTAGATAAAACAGTTTGTGTGGTTTTACTAATATTCACTGACTTGTCTACATAGTAAAGAAATGTCTGCAATGTGAAAGTAACCAGCAAATTCTCTACTAACCAGTATATTCTCTACTTCACTAGTCTGACAGCATGATAAGGGCAGTGATGTTAAGAGATCAGACTGAGTCCACAGAGAGATGTTATCTAATATTGAGTGCTCAGAGAGACTAAGAACTGAAGGAAGAAAACAAAGGATTTTGACATTTAGAAGCCTGGCTTTGAGCTAATGTAAAATAACTATGGAAGTATGATTCTGCCTCACTAATGCGTGGAAAAACACATTGCAGAAAGAAGAAATACTTAAGAGACAGGGAATGTATAACTGAAATTCATCCTGGTTGAGTTTAAGGGCAGCAGAAGTCAATGCAGTTTAATAGGAATGTAAAAGCAATAAGCAAACAGTTTAAAAAAAATTAAAAAAAAACCCTACCTCCCAAGTAGGATGGACAGCTCTAAATTAAAATAAGAAAAATAAATATAAAGAGAAATACTGAATTTCAAATTGCAAATTTCAAAGGACTGTTCCAACTTGTTGAGGTATCTTGAAGAACTACAGTCACCTCAGATAGAAGATAGCAAAAAAGTCAATCCCCAAAGGAAACAATATCACATTGAAGAGGAGCAAAGTAAAAGTAAAATACAAAGATTCCATTTCTAGAGATTATAAAAACCTAGGAACTGCCAAGCCAGACAAGTGACTTATAAGCACTAAGAAGAAGTGTCTCTATTCTTTTCACTTCTAGGTGAAAGCAGTTGTGAGCAGAATGTGATTAATCAACGCAGGGCAGCAAAGAGAAATCAAAGTGGGAAGAGTTAGCTGAGTTAACTCTCTTCCATTATTTTCCCCATCCCAATATTTCTTTTGTCTTTATCCTCATCCAGTCACTGTTCCAAATAATCATCCTAAACAAGTTTGCTTTCTAAGATGCATAAGCACTAAAACCATATCCATTTACTCCAACAGCAGTAGCATGTCTTCAGCTGTGCATGTACAGCTGAGTGCTCGGTATCCAGTTGCCGCCTTAAGGTTGAATTATTACATTTCATAAGCAACAACAGAATGTCCTGACCCTCACACCTCAAAAGTGCTGCTCTATAAAGACAAGAGTGTCCTCCTAACTCTTTAGATGTGTCTTGAAAATTACACCCTGTATGAACCAGAAAAGCATACTTAGAAGTTTTGACATTCATAGAGATGCTGACACAAGGACTTAGACCTTGTCTCAGTCAGCTATGAGAAACAACTTGGCTTCTCCTTTTGTACCTCACTCAAAGCAAAGTGGTCATCATCGTCACTCATCATCGTCACTCATCATCATGCAAAAGATCAAGCCAATAGATTTTATGCCAATAAGCGAGACTACTGCTATCAGTGGAGAGTCTGTAGTCAAGAGCCAGTCCTTGTCCTAAAGAGCTTATCCTGTGCCGTGATCATCAGTCAGCTCTGTAGTGGTCTGTGGGAAAAACTTGCATTTCATCTATCAAGCACCAACAACAAATGGCACAGAGTAAGAGACAAATGATGTGTGTCCAAAGGAGCTGACATGACAGGTAATTAGAAAAATGCAGGTTCCAATGCTGTTGGAGAGATGGGAAAGAACTGCATTGTCATCACTCCTCCTGATCTCAATATGTTTTGGCATCTCCATGATTATTTTTATCTGGTTTAGCTCATAGTGGTGATAGAAAAGCAATACCTCAGTGCAGCCAGGTAGCCCTCACCCAGGGTCAGCAGTGAAGTTTGTGTAAATGCTTAGGGCACTTTCATGTCCATTATCACCACTTCTACAAGGGAAGGTAGAAGGAGGAACAAAAGCAGATTTAAAAAAATAAATAAACCACTGCAATAAGAGAACAATTTTCAAAGTTGCTTAAAGCTGACAAAATTGAGGATATAAGTGCAAACACATCTTACTATGCTTTAAGATTAAGCTTCAGATATGTGAGCTAGAGATGTATCACATACAAGATCACACATAACCATTTAGATATCAGTAATTAAGGAGTACTTTCTGAAACAAACAATTTATGGTATTTCAAACAGACTAGCATAAAGCAGACACAGGGTGAGCAGCTTGCTAGGAGCAGGCTGACAGCATGCTCAACATTCGCAGCTGGGTCTGGAGCCACCAGGTACATGGCAGCCCTTCCAAATAAAAGCTTCCTAAACCGAATCAAAGTTTATTTGAATGGGGGTGGTCCTTGTGCAGCAAGTTTGGCAATAGCACAGCTCTCTGCAGACTGATGGTCAAGAGCGTGTGGTGACTGTCACATCAGTAGAGACCACAACTCGGGGGCTCCAGATGTGATGAGCCCAAAGAACCTCTTATAACAAGAATCAACAGACATGCTTAAGAGCCACTCACATATCCTTTCTTCCACCCCATATCCATCAACAGACTGGGCAGAACAACATCAATGGGGGGAAAGTAAATAAATAAATAAATAAATAAATAAATAAATAAATAAATAAATCTCACTGACTCAGTCGATTAATTAAAACAAACTTTCTGTGTGGGAAGGAGAGCAAGCAAAATTAAGGGGCTGAAGAGGAAGTAGTCCTTATTGCTTATTTTACCCACATTCTTGTTCTATCACATGTTTCTTTGTTTCTCCTGTCATGACATTGCCCACCAGAAAGCACGTGGCTGAAAGATCCAGCAAGCAGCTTGGGAAAAAGAGCCCCGAATGGTCAATAGGGGAGGTAAAGCAAGCGGGTGACAAGGAGCTCCCCATACTTTGTGTGTGAGTCTGTTCACAGGAGAGGGCTCCAGCATGAGACACTCAGGGAAAAAAGGGAGGGGATAGTACTTCTGCAGTTCATAGTAAAGTACAAAAAGTGGAGACTTGCTATTTTTTCTGAGTTTAAATGCAGGTTGTAAAATAAAAGGTCATGGGGTTTTTTTAAGTGCCAGAAAGCAAACTTCTCTTTGCTCTTCAGAGATATTAAGTCAATATTCAAGTTGTTAGCACCTGTTCAGCCCCCTGCATCCAGTGTTCTGGTTAAAGGTCCTTGCTAACACTTACACAGCCCTAGCCCAATACCACTTCACTGCAATAGTATCTCTCACCAGCAATCAGTTTTCTACTTATCTTCCCAGTGCCTATCCTTACATCTTCCCTTCCCTGCCTCGTGGGCCTGGACTGTCCTCCCTGCACCAGGGCATCTCTTTTGATGCCCATCACAGATCATGCTTTGCCACAGATGGTCCACATTAATAGCATCCCTCTCCCATAATGCCTTTGGAAAGACTAACTTACTCATTTTGGAAGATCATAATTTTAAGAGTTTTGTGTTATCTATCTTGCCTCTCCCACAACTCCATAATTGCCTTTGGAAGTACTCCTTTCAATACCCCTAAGCCTTCCCTATCTGTCACATATCAACATTTTTCAAAAGTCCCACAACACTTCTTCCCCATACCTAGTACTACAATAGCTGCTGTCAATAAATATAGACAATATGTGAAAAAAACCACATTGTCACAAATTTATTCATATTTTGCTGTGATACAAAGAATCACTCTGGCATCACTTGCAGCACTAGGGATCTAATTTTCAAGTCAGGAAGACTTCAATTTAGCAGTGTAAGACTCCAGAATATGCAGTCATTCTGCAGAATTGCAGCTTCAAACTGCTTCCTGCAGATACGGCAGAATCACTAATATTCAGTGTCATTTGCTGAAAGTGTAAGGTAACTGAAGCATGGCCATCTGTAATTATAGAGATTGTCCTGTCAGTGAGAACAGAAACATTTGATTCATACATCACTATCCTCTTACAAAAATTATTCCCCATTCATCCATGAATGAAATGGGAATTTTTCCTCAGCTGATAGTCCCCAATTCATAAGCCAGAAAGTACCTCTTCTCTCTCTATCATTTAAAAGCACATCCTTCAGGCCATGCTGTATCCACTTCTAAAAATACACTCTTAGTTGTACAGTGTTTCAGTTAAATTTACAATATTAGCGTGTAGCTCTATCATAATGGAATAACTACCTATAACTGCTTCTCCTCTCTCTGTCTAGAGCAAAGATTTCAGCTCAGTCATATCATGGAAGCTTGTGGACAGCAGAACAGCATGGTTCTGTTCCAAGTAGATAAAATAGTCTTAATTACGGCTAGAAAAATTCCCTTCTACAGGATGGAAGATTATCTCCTAGAAGTTTTTTGTAACCATCTAGGTTATGAACATATTCAATCACACAAGTTTCATCTGCTACAGGACCAAGCACCACAGCCATCCTAGCAGTGCTCATTTATCAAGGCACTAGAAAAATATTCTCATAGTCCACATATCCACACCCCTATGACTCCTAATATAAAAAAATTACTGGTGTGAGATTTTTTGGCCCTTTTTTAAATGTCAGGTTTTCAGTCAAAGTTTGTTTGGTACATCTCTAGGAAACTGATTATTCAGGTTAAGAGTCCTTTATGTGGAACGGGGTTATCAGCGTGAGGCAGCAAAATAGCCACTCAACAGGAATAAAGAACTAAAAATGCTTAAGATCAAAGTTTGGACTATTCAGGGTAGGCAATTCTCAGCCTAGATATAACTCGTTACCAGAAAAGCTGAAATGAGTGAAATTACTTCCTCTCTGAAAAAGACCTCATGCCAGTGTCCAGGGTTTTGAGCCATCTGGAAGGATGCAGCACAGATAACACCAAAGTATTTATAAAATACTTCCTCCATTGGAGCGCATTGCCAACATCAGCATGCAAGGAAAAGTGTTTCTGAGAAAATACAGAAGAACGGAGAGCTAAAACCTGAAAATAAGGATGGACCATCAACTCAAAAGAAGCAGGTGCTAAATGTCTTGCATTTCACATTAACACTGGAGAAAATAGTAACCCATGAAAATGAACCAGGAGGTTATTTTAATATATCCCCACAGTTCCTGCAATGGGCAGAGATTCCTACTCTGACATTGCAGGTTTTGATTGTATGAACATTGTTTGCCTCTCCACATAAAAGCACACACACATGCATACCTTCTCTGTTTCTGATTTCTTCAAGCCATTTCCAGACTGTGGTTGAACCAACAGCTCTAACCAAGATCTAGATGCACAACTCTACACTGTTGCCCTTCAGAATTTGTCTAACTGCTTAGGAGATGCTTTCTTCTGTCCTCACTGAAGCTAACGTTATATCCAGTGTTTCCAAAGGAAACTTCAATTTCTGCTCCCTACGCATCTCTGGCACAGATTAAAGCCTGAACAGCTGTTCAGCAGATCTGAACATAGCAAGAGAATGAGTTAGTTAAAAACTTCTTGTTACTTTACCCCTAGAAGACAAGCAAGGTTACAGAAGCACATGTGCAGGGCACTGTATCGCCCCTGGCACACCAAATCCCACAGCATCAAGAGCAGAGGTCATTACTGCAAGGAACTGTGGTTCAGATGAGATGAGGGCTATGAGGCAGAGAACAGCTCAACCAAACTTCATCTCCCTTTAGCACATGAATAAATTTTTTATTACCTCTGCCTGTTACAAGAGTACAGTTAATATCTATTTATTTGATATTAATTAGGAAAAGAGAATGCCTGTTGGGTCAAGAGCTCTCAAACTTCTGTTCCTCCTGTTTTTTTGTTTTGATTTTGGTTTTTGAGACGTGCTGGCTCATTTGCTAATGCTAAAGACTGCTAAGGGTTCCTAGTGATGGTGGATACAGATGTTTTTCCCTTTGCTAGTAAGTTACCTCCACCAAAGTATCATTATTCCCTAAAGACATTTGTGATGGTGGCTCCATTTTCATCACCCTAAAAATTAGAGTTGCACAGGTTGCATTTGGGATACTAAATCCCTCTCCTTCAGTCCTAACTAACTTCAACCAATATTAGTATAATAAAAGAATATAATAGAATAATAAAAAGATAAGCATATATGTACTATGCAATGAAGCATAGAAATAGCTCAGAAAGGACCCAGAAGAATCTCATCCAACCTTCAAGATGGCTCTAAAACATTGACCCTAGGTTGCATATTCTCTGTACATCAGATTTTAAAAGTTCAGTTTAAAGATCTCATATGAAATAGCGTGTTCTGTGATATATGCTCCATCGTGCAAGAGAGAATCCCAAACTCAAAAAGTAGCAACCCTTCAAACGTTGTATGGAGAGCAGAGCACTTTGTTCTCCTTTTATTGATACAAATAGAAAATAAAGTTGTTGCACTTTTATTACATCTACCAAAAGAATGCAATATCTTTCTGTCAACAATACTCCATCCTGAAAGGCAGGGACCATCAGAGCTTTTCCTCCCTGCTGTACAGCCAGAAATAGCTCTCTTTCTTTTACTCATTCCTGAACTGTGGCTGATCATCAAAACCTTTCAACTTCTCATTTTCAAGCTTTTCAAAAAACCACAATACTTTGGTAAAATGAGTCAGGTTCTGCTTTCTCCAGAATGCAGGAATATGTTTATCTTATTGTGTTACTGAACTCTTTAGTACTTCTATTGCATTTCAAAACAGTGAGCCTTTATGCACAGCTATACCTCATGCCCTGCTTGATTATTTACTAAATATTTCTTATTTAACTTCATTGTTGGATCAGTCAAGACTGCCTTAAGGCAAAACATTCTCAGTTGAAGGTCCTGAATATGAAATTCGGGCAAAGAGCACAGCATATAATCCCCGGAAAAAAGCCCTTGCAAATGCCTCTGCAAGTTTTTTGACAGCTTTACTCTTAATGGTTTTATGGAAACTATTTACTCTTAATTTCATTTTACAGGTTGTGTGTTTCTAATAGGGGTCTCCCAGCCCTCTAGGATCCCTTGAAAGATTTTGTTCTGATGCTTTTCTTTAGTAATAACACAGTTTGCTACTTTGTCAGATTTTTTCTTGCAAGTTAGCTCTTTATTGTGGCAGTAGCTTATTCTGGAATTAACACTATATGTTTATGGCACTGAATGGCATGCTAACACCTGTAAACCAGTAGCATACTGCACAAATAATATATATTAAGCAAGGCTAATAGCAAGGGGGAAGAAGCTGAAGATGGAAGGGCTCTATATTAATATGGCACGACCTAGGAAAACAGACCACACAAAACAATATTAATTCAACAGGAGGAGGAAGGAACAGAGGACAGACACATGCTTAAAGACAAAACATTAAGGTATAAAGGTGTAAGGTTAGTCTAATGGAAGTGGGTGTACATACACAGATGCACACACACACAGACCTCCCATGAAATCAATTTTGACTTTAAAAAAAAAATATAAATGGAAAAAATGCTAGCGTGGATGCATGGCTACTTGATATACATGGCTCCTACAGTGGTGTAGGCACCTCTTTGAATGTCACCAGACAACTTTGAATCTAGCCTCACATGGAGATTGAAAGTGAATTTTATTTGGATCATGAACAGAAAGCTTGAGTTTCTCAGCTGTAATATTTTTTTCACCACAGAGAAGCAATCTACCCAGATCACATCTTCCTCTCCCTCACAACACCTTAGCTAAGATTCTTTTTTACAGCTGGCTGTATAGAGCTTCCTTACAACTCAGTGCCTTGCTGGAATCCACATAGATATAGTTGGAATTTTTATAGAGAGAGAGAGAATGTGCAAGAGAAAGAAGTGTTCTTAGTTAATTTAAAATGCTTGGAAATATGACCTGCAATCTCAGTAGGTACAAATACATTCACTATCAACCCAATCACTGATAAAGATTTCAAGTCCCTACTGAAAGTCGGTGAGCACACCAACTTCTTTTAAATTATACTAAGTTGGAAGTTTAGGGAGGAAAGAGTTTTCTCTCTTACTATCCTAAAGAGTTATACCTTGGCCAAGTTTTTCTTGTTTACACGTACTAAATAATTTCTTCTTTCAACTGCAGTCTCTTGGGGAAGTATTCATGCTCAGCCACTGCACCAGAATGATTTAGACAAATGCACACATTTCTTTTACCAGCTGTACAGAAGTATCTTTTGAAGTCATCTTTCCTATAGCTGAGATGTGTGAAGGCATATTAAAACCTTTTAGTTTTGTTCCCAGAGCTCTGATGCCAGAAACACCTATAAACAGCAGTTACCGTTAACAAAGTGGCTACAAGATCAGCTGTAGGATAAGGAGCATTTAATCTTAAGGTTATTAATTTTTAATATGCACTTATGTATAAACTGTACAGTAGTTAGCTGAACTGCAATTTGTTAAATTATCATTCTTCATCTTTATAGCACAAAAAATTTTGCATCATTCTACTCTAAAAACAAGTATTAGACAAAAAGCATCATTCATTTGATAATACAGAAATTTAACTGCATATGTAATAAGCCAATATTATGAATGACCATATTTTTCCAATACTTCTTACAATCGAGACCACAAAGTATTCTACAAAACTTCAGAGCCTCTCAGCATCTGTACTATGAAGACAACTATAATATACAGAAGTTAAGTTATTCATATGGTCACAGAGTAAGTTACACAGCCAGGCCTGGAGCCCAGTTCAAAAGGAGATCAGCTAGCAAACCACAAAGGCAATCTGTATCATCACATGATTTGCAACTCTTTTGCTGAAAAAAATATTTTGCTTCTAGAACTCTGCTTATCACCTGAAATAAATGGTAAAAAGCTTTTTGGGTTTTTTTGCATTGCCATTATGAGTCTGGAAAAATTGTTTGATTCCTAGCATATCACTTTTGATAGATATTTGCTTCTCCATTCTTTCCTCTCAGTCAGTGGTTCAGCTTTATAGAAAATTATAACCAAACTTAGATGTAAAAAGGTAAGAAAACCCTCACTTCCAAAATATGGTGATGGAGGTTTTATTAATGTTTTTCTGGCCAGGAATAAACTGTAGTCATGCTCAGAAAAGATTCAGAACTTTTGCCACAAAAGTGCAATCTTGAAATGAACTCAAGCCACGTTACCTTGAATCCTTCAAGTCAAATGTGTCAAATGTTGTTCCAGACCACCTGTAGGCACTGCAGTCTCCAGAGTTAAAATACCACCATTGTGGAAAACATCATAGGAATAAAGTACAAAGTATCTACACTTCAAAAGAGAGTCCTAAAATGATCAAATGGGAGAATTTTGGTGCAGTTTTTTAAACTTTGAACTGAATGACATGGGGCTTCAAATCTTCCCAGCCTGTACCACACATCTCCAGAGCCTGCTTCTGCACTTACCAACTGAATTCATTTATTTCAGCAGACTGGGGAAGTTTTATCAGTATCAAGTTTCCACATAGGGCAAAGACACAATTCCTTCTTCTGCTTCAGCTTTAAACTTCAATTTTCCACCAAGCAGACAGCTTCAGCCACCCCAGAGATAAGCACGACAGAACTATGGGTCACGCATTCAGTGCCCGAGATTTAAAGACACTCAATGTTCATCTTGTTACTTGTTTTTTGGATAAATACCTCAAATTTTTGATCTGAGCTTTCAAGTCTAAGCACAGATTAGCAAGTCATCAAGGTGTTCCTGTTTTCTTATCTGCCTGAAAGTGAGAAATACTCAAAATAACTGCTTCTGCGTGTCCCAGATATTCATCCCTGACCACAGGCTAGAAGTTGATGTCATCCCCACTTCTCACTAGGAAGTGTGATCACACTTTAACCTACTTCATTCAAAACCATCCAGTTTAGCTCAATCCATGTAATTGGAGGTTCAGTGAAAGCAGCTGGTTTTGCCCTAAAAAAGGTGGGGAGAGTCATGAAGATCAGCCAGCTCTAATATGAAAGGACTAGGAATAACCAGAAAATGGTTTTAAGATGATATCTTAAAGCACCTTGGAGGTTTTCAAAGACAAGTCATTTCTACTCTCAGACACGCAATCAAATTAATAGAGCTTAACATGATTTAGCTGCCAGTGGCAATGGACATACACATAGCCATACTGACGATTACTCCACAGCATCATGATCAGGTACACAAGTCCTCAGCATTTTTCCAATGGAGTTTAGCATATTGACATACCATGTAATTTAAGATAGGAAAAAAATTGAGAATGATAAACACAGGAGAAAATGACAGGGGTATGAGCTGCAGTTCCAAGTGGGACAAGGTCAGCTGATACTATTCATCGGGGCATAGAAGACTTCAATATGCAGGATTTGAGGCTACAGAGAAAACTAGGAGGAAAAAAAAGTGTCTCATGCCAGGCAGTGCTAGGAAGTATCAGAGCAGCAGCAAAATACAAAGGAAAGGTGAAGCAGTAAAGAGGGAGCTGTAAGGACCACCAAGAAACCAAGGGGCTTGCCATGAACTCAGCGAATGGAAAAAAGCTATAACAATCCCTGAAACCTGGAATTTTCATTCTTCTGAAAACTCCAGTATTCTGAAACAAAACTCGGCTTGCACTCTAAATTGTAATAAAGCTTAGAAATATTGATATTTCTCTGTGAATATTTGTTGTTTCTAGGGAAGACACAGTTCGCTAAAAATGTTCATACCCTCAAAAATAATAAAAAAAAAAAATTAAAGAAATCAAGCCACATCATCTGCTTCAACTCTTGGTGATTAGTGCTAAGCTCTCTCTTCCTCCAAATAAATTTAACATCAAACGAAAATGCTCCCTGCCATGGACCACAAAAATCTAGGAATTTTTCAACCTTCATCTGAGTTGAGAGTATAACACTTTGAGCAGTTTGGGAGCTTTGCAAGTTAAGCTGGCTTCCCTAGCTGAGGGAGGAATTCTACCCTGTACCCCTGCCCCTCTGCTGTACTGAGAAAGCCTCAGGAAAAAGCAGCGAATACTGCAGGAAGCACCTTTCCCACAGCAACACATATATCAAAAAGGTAGGATTTTGCTACATATGGATGCACCACTGCTGGAACACAGCTCTCAAAAGTTGCCAGTGTTCTGGCAAGGAAAACGGCCAGTAGTCCCACCTCCATAACCACATACACTATAACATGTGATGTTAAATTCTCACAGATTAACAGGGAACAAGAACTATCCTTTTGGGGTGGAGAAAAGGGTAAAAATCAGCATTAACTCTTCCTGGCATGTGTCAGCAAGAGGGACTCGCTCAGGCAGACACAGCTGGGGCCTCTGCACTCCTGCCAGCAACAAAAGGAAAACTGGGTCATTGGTGTTAGTGTTATCTGTTCCTCCTCTAGCTTCTGAGACTTCTCTCCCCATCCCGATAAAATAAAATCATAGTCAAAATCTGCCTTCTAAATACACATACTATCACTGCTTCCAAATACAGCTGCTAGTAACAAACTGAAGGAAACCCTTTTAGGACCAATCCACTTCCCTTCTGCATGTTATCTCAACATCAAAAGTCCACATACAGAAGCACACCATTCCAAACTGTTCATTTTTCCATTTAGCTAAACATATTCTTTTGCCTTTTGGGTTCACCCCCCACTCTTTTTTCCTTTTTTATTTCTTTTTTTTTTTTACCCCACTCTTAAGTATCCTGGATCAACATCACCACCAGCAGTACCATTCTGCGTGCAGAGATCTGTCTTCCTTCTGCTCTTTATTCATTAACAGCGCACATAGCTATACCTTTTGACTCCTTGGTTTTGGGGTTTGTTTTTTTTTTTAAAGTCAGTTTTGTGAAACACAGTCTGGAATGAAAAGGATTCATCAAAGTCATCATTATTCCACATTTATCTGTGGTGAACTATCTTTCTCATCTATTATCCCTTAAATGATCTAAAGCCTCCTATCTGTTGTGTTCCTCTTCGTTATCTGCTATTCCCCTCTCGTCTGTTTCTCACCAGCATCGTCTTTGTTCTCTACCTTTCATTTTCGGTGCCACATATGAATACTGCTCGCCGTGATCCAAAGGTTCACAACAAGGAGTGACACAAATGATTTTCTAAGCATGATGCAGATCACAGAAAAGATTTTATGCTGCACATTTGGACACTGTTGCTGTTACTCAAACTGAGCCCTGCTCTGCTCTGAAGCAAACACCTCCACTGCTTCCTTACCTTCCAGGGTTTTTCCTCCAGAAGCATTCAGGAAATGACACTATAATTAATGATGGAGAGAGACTTGACTTTCATATACCCCCACCTTCATCTTTCTCCTCCCTATTTACTGTGACACAAACCTGACTTTGTGACATTTTAAAATATCATGTGTTGAACAGCATACGTACATTAGACACACACATTTCTCTGTAGCCCTGACATCATTTATCAGCAGTGGACGAATTACCCTTGTAGTGCATTTATTAGCCTTTTAGATGTCTCTCTATGATTGCATAAACTAGCTGTTTTCTTTGTCAGCATTCAGCAAAATTACTACTGTGGTAAGTGAGAAGTAGCTGAACTAACCAAGTTGAGCATGCTACGCTACTTTCTGTTGTTTCATAGCAAGGACTCTACTAGGTAAAAAAAACTGGCTGGAAGGCCAGGCCCAAAGAATGCTGGTAAATGGAGTTAAATCCATCTGGAGGCCAGTCACAAGTGGTGTTCCACAGGGTACAGTGTTGGGACCAGTCCTGCTTAACACCTTTATCAATAATCTGGACAAAGGGATTGAGTGTACCCTCAGGAAGAGGGACATAAGTATTTGGAATACAGTAAACAGATCTATGCTGGCTGTTCACACTGCCAGGGAAAGACACAGCCCAGGTATTACTCTCTTTGGATTTGCAGACGGGAAAGCTTGGGTCTTTTACCTGCCCCTATGTTTTTCATTCTCTCTAGTTTACAACTTCTAAATCTTTCTTAAAAATGTAATGCCAGCTATATCAACAGAACCTTTGTGTCACATAAGCAGAATGATTGTGCTTGAGGAAATTTTCCTGCCCTCTGGGAATGGGGCAGTGCCTTCACATGACTCAATCAAATTGACTGAAATTGAAAAACTCTGCACCCACTCCTACCTTGCACCCAACCCTCCCAATGTTTGCTCAGCAGAGGCAAAATGCTCCCACTGCTGTGACCAGACAGCACCGGTCTGGCAGCTGTTTGCTTTATGATTAGATATAGTGACTTCAGTACAACTGCCTTGGAAAATCGTCTAGAGCTTAGATGGAAATATGCTTGCTGTCTGCTTTGAGTCTACAGCTTATAGGGAAGAGGGTCAGCACAGAGAAGGACAGGAATAGCACAGTCTTGTATTCATTGCAGAGCTACCACAGACAAGTGATGCACATTGCTAGAATCAACTGACTAATGAACTTTACTTAAACCATTCTCACCTCAAAAGTCATCAGGGCAAAAACTGAAGATAAGTTTGACTGAGGGAAAAGAGGAGGAGGAGAAAAAAAAAAAAAAGAGTAGAAAATTTGATTCATCAGATAACTAAGTGCACTTATATCAAAGTTTCAAATTATCAAACTAAATCAGCACAGACATTGAAACACTGGGACATAAAGAAAAGAAATCCAAAAGGAAAGTCTTGCCGCTTTAATTTCTTCACTTAGGAAGGACTTCGGTGTGAATTCCACTTCATACTCTTAAATACCATCCTATTCCTCCTGCCTTATAGTGGAACTTATGATAATTTTGTATCTTTCATTTGATCCTCTGGTCCTGTTGCAAATATAGTAATAGTGTTCATGCCTCTGCTTGCTGAGGAAAGAGACTGAAACTGGGTCCTGATCCTATACAGAAATAAAGACAGTAAAATCCCATAAAACATTTTTTTTGCTGCACATTTGCACTCACAATACTGCCAAGCAGTCAACCCTGACTCCACCTCACCCATTTGTCTAATGCTGTCTAACTACCATTCAAAAACATCCCGAGATATAAATCCCTCCCATGCGTGAACATTTCAGAGCGCCAGAACGTGATGTGCCTCAAAATTTCATGAGCACAGGAAAACAAAGCACATCGTAGATACATGACATCAAGTTCCTTTTGCAAGACAGGGAAGTTTGAGAGCACTGTATTTGTCAACACAACTTTTTCACCCAGAAAGGTGGCAGTTTTGAACACTTCTGAGGATTTTGAAATGCAAGCAGCATATGTTACCATTGACAGGCAAATGTTTTGTTTTTCAAAGAATAAGCTTTTGATAGCCATTATCAAGGGATGTGGCAGTCTATTTAATAAAAGACAATGAGTCCAGATTTCAGCTGCTGTAGATCCCTGGTGCAACGCCCTTGGTAACAATAGGGCTATGTTGGCTTGGAGCAGCACAAGTTTATAAAATCTGCCCTGATAAATTTATAATCCATCAGAAGATCACCATCCTCAATGAGCAGCTCAACCTTGTTGTTCAAAATGACCTGAATAAATAGAAGTGAACTACATTTTTTCCCCTCTACTCTTTGCAAGTTCTTGGGACTGATAAGCAATGAATGGAAAATGGGAATGAAAACAAACCATATGTTGCTTTATAAAATCTAGAAGATATGGATTATTCCTTACAGGACCTGACAATTTCTCAGTTGGAGCTGGCTTTTCTCACAGGGAGAAAGTCACATGGTTTTAGTCATCTTTTTTAAAGTACTATTAGTAAACAAGAGGGATTAGCACACATGAGAGTAAATTATATTGGAAAAGCTCTGACCATCTGTTGTTTTCCCACTTTGAAGGTTACAGATACAGGTAATATTACCAGGCACACCGCATATGTTTATCTTGGAGAACATGACCAGTTTATCTGTTCAGTCTGTTTACTTAACTGGGCCTGAAGTATCTGGTTCCTCTAAGTCTAGCTCTAAAAACCTATTCATAAAAAACCCTAATTATATATAGTACCTCTCACACAGTTTTCCAAGCACTTTTCTTAGGCTTAAAAACATTGTATTACCTTTTAACTATACTACCATAACTGTCAGTGGATTTCCCTTAATATTTCCTACTCGAAAAAAAACAATACGACATCAAATTGCTTACCCTTTTTCTTACACAAGAAACCTGCCATTGAAGCAGGAAGAAAAAAGTGTCTTGGTTCCCCTTCCTCTTAGAAAGTGTAAGAATCATTTATTTATTTTTACTGTGAGGGTAGTCAAACATAGGAACAGGTTTCCCAGAGAGCTTATAGATTCTCCATATGCGGAGCTGCTCAAAACTCAACCAGATACAGTCCTAGGCACCCTTCTCTAGCTGACCCTTCCAACTTGAACAATGCTGTGATTCCAAGATAAACAAACACACAGTGCATTTGTTTTTGGGGGGGAGGGGGTGGGGTTTTTTTTAAAAACAGTGAACCAGGTAGATGTTTGTGTAGGTACTTTCAAGTTCCTGTATCCCTTTTGTACCCTACATGCACCACTATCAATGACACAGTTTTTTAATACATACATCTGGCAACCCAAGACCAATCACAGCAGGTACTGTAAATGAAGTTACAGTTTGTTTTTCAGCAAAGAAAGACTAAGCAAAGCTGTTTTTACTTTGATCTGTCTGATAAGATGGAGATTTAAATATATATATATATATATTCATCTGAAGGAGTTACATCTATTGAAGACACAGCAGCAGAGCCCTCTGGGGATGGAGGCTCTGAATCTGTAGACTTAACAGCACGAATTCTTCCTGTGCGTAGGTAACACAATCGCATATCAGAGGTAATAAATAAAGGCTTCCTGACTTTAGTTCCTTTTGTTCATCTAAGACTCCATAAAGAGTATTTGAAGGCAATATTTTATCTCAGCATTTACCTCTGACCAGACTTTCTCAGTTTACTGCAGGAATAACTCTATGCACTTTTTTCACATTAGACAGCACACACATATTTAAGACAAGGTTTTTGTGAGGACAAACCTCAGTGTTCAAAGTTTCTGAGCAGCAATGCTATTCAAAGACAAGAATTATCGCCCCTTCACCATGCCTTTTTTTTTTTAACCTGCTTTGATAGGAATTAATCAATCATATCATGTAGACTTCCACTAGCTTAACAGGAATAAAAAAAAGTTAGCACAATCACCCTGAAGCTACTCATTTTCATTCTCCAAATGACTGTTACTTGCCTGTGTGTTCTGTTACATTTAATCATTTCATACATCTAGATTTGACTCTGGTAGAGTTGAGTTCTGTCAGGTCTTAGGCTTTGGTGACCAGGTCCAACAGTTGCAGAAAGCTTATGGGGGGAGGGGTGGGGGGCGGGGTGGGTGGTGTGCGGAAGTCCAAGGGAGGATAAGTGAGGAAGTTACAAACAAATAAAATTTATTATTCCATCCAGACCAGAAAAACATGTACAAGCAGAAAGAAGCAGCAGCAGTGGCAAAAGTAATGCTGCCCATGATCCAGCACGGCACCCTCATGACAAAGGCAGCCAAGAGCATCCTGAGCTGCATCAGGAGAGTTGCCCGTATGTCGAGGTAGGTGATCCTTTCTCTCCACCTGGTGCTGGTGAGGCCATACCTGGAGTGCTGGGTCCAGTTTCAGGCTCTCCAGTGCAAGACAGCAAGACCAGCAAAAGGCCACAAAGCTGAGGAAAGGACTGGATTATCTCTGACTTAAGGAGAGGCTGACAGACAGGACTGTTCATACTGGAGAAGACTTAGAGGAGGTGGGGTTCTTAGCGATATTTATTTATACCCGATGAGTGGTAGCAAAGAAGGAGCCAGGCTTTTCTCAGTGGTCTTCAGTGACAGGACAAGACAAAAATGCCACAAATTGAAAGACATGGAATTCCATCTAAACATGCAAATTATCTTCTTACTGTGAGAGTGGTCAAATGGTGGAGCAGGTTGCCTAGAGATGCTGTGGAGTTCCCATCCTCAGATATAGTCAAGGCAAAATAGGAAGGAATAATTCTGGATGGCAACAATTATCAACAAGATCAGACCCAGTTTTAGCTGCATGTAAATGAAAGAGTAATCCCACTTCTAAGGAAGCAGGAAGAGAAGCAGCACAAGTAAGCCTCATCTATCAGAAACTGTCCATGAAAATTCACCCCCCCTAGCTTAGTTTTATATTTCACCTGCACTCTTGAGGGGTCATTTCAGAGATGAGGCAACTTGACAGAGCTAAACCAGTGATTTTACTGAGTGTTCCCTCATTGTCTGCATCCATGCATTATCTGGAGAAGCCTGAGTTAAATGCCTGCAAATTAGATGGAAGGGGACAGAAGAAGCTACGTAGCATTTTATAGCCTGTAATTAATGAGTCACTCAGCTTGTAGACAAACATTTGGAATACTGATTGCAGCAACCATCATTCGTACTCCCATTATTAACACCAGCAATAGTGTCACAGCAGCAAGATTTCTGCGATCCCCCAAAGCCTGAACTCCCAGAACCAACTTACAATGGTTGGAGACAGAAGGAGAGTTAAAAGACATGTCCATCACCTTGGTGGGTAGAAAGGGATATTAAGGGGTCACCTAGTGCACTCCTCCTGCTTTGAGCATATTAATTGTTTAGTAGGTAATCAAGGTTATCCCAAATGACTAGTTACCCTCATTGTTCATTGTCCTTCTTTGTCAGGCTGGACCTGAAGATCCAGATTCAATGTGAAACAAGTACTTTTGCTGCTGGCAAGCAGCACTTGGATCCATACGGAGTAATTGCAGGCTTTATCATTTTCCCTATAATCAATGCTACTTCTGTTCTTAATTTACACACGGAATCTGGCACAGGCAGGGAGTCTGATCTACCACCGGTTTAGAAGCACGCTCAGTATGAACCAGGGTTTGTTTATAATTGTTTAATACCAAGTAGTTGTCTTCCTCCACAGCAATGTTTCACTGCTGTCCCCTCCTCCCTGCCACCTTATCAGAAAAGTCTGCTAGTGGGTATGTGACAAACATCTGGTTATGACTACAGGGGTGTAGTGTACCAATCACCTAATGACAAATTAGGCCATTAATATGTAATAGTTAACGCTTCCATATACAAGCTGGATCATCTCCACAAAGCTCTTCAGAGCTGCTTCCCTGCAAGGTTAGAAATCTCAAGGCATCTTACAGGAAGCTTAACACAAAAGACCAATAGCCATATGTTCTTCATAACTTATTTGAAAGCTTATTTTACTTTTTAAAAGGAAAAAGAAAATCAGATGTTGTAAGAAGACTATAGGTTTGTCTTACTGAGCACATTCCTTCGAAGTTTCTTGTCATGTCATAACCCTCATGTATGCAATCTTGTAAACACTTCTTATAACAATTAAAGTGTGTTACTTGCCTAGTTGACCACATACCTCTTATCTGAATTACCCACCTCATTAGGTGGAATTACTGCTGAAGATAAGCTGATCTGCTCAAGAATCGAAACCACTGAGGATTCAGCACAAAATGGTGACATATAGGTGAAGTGTGACTTAAACCTAATACATCTTAACACGTATTGAACCTGTTGTTTTTCCACTTTTAATTAAAAATTGACTTTTTCAGTCATTTTAAATTAGTAACAGATTGGGATTAAATAAGGACAAGCAAAGATTTGGTTTTTGCACCTAGAAGACCTAAAATTGCAGCATTATAGAGAAATGGGCTTGAAATAGTCCTGTGCACGTGCCTGCCAACAGCCCTCCATAGCACAACAGATAACGAACTGACAGCGTCAGCCACGGGGAGGGAGAGAGTGCTGGTTAAATTCAAATTCACAATAGCCCAAGCAATAGGATTTCTGACAAGTACCAGCATATTTTAAACCCAAAGGAATGCACATGCAAAACAAATAACAGTAACATTAACAGCTACCCCAATTTTAATCACAAGTCTCATGATATTTTTTGTCTTCCTTAGAAGCCTATAATCAGCAAATCTCCATTTTTCTTTTTTTTAAAAAAGTAGATTTCCAGACCTCATTGTGGAGAAAAAGTTAAAAATTCAAACTAGCCACTTGTT
>NW_010315742.1:0-235 GCF_000700745.2 Antrostomus carolinensis
AAAAAGGGTTGAGAGGACAATGAGAAAGAGGTGGCCGAAAAGGTGTGGGACACCAAAGAGACAGTGGAGCCTGAAAAGAGGTGGGAGGCAAAAGACAAAGTAGAGGTTGAAAAGGGTTGGGAGGCCAATGAGAAAGAGGAGGCTGAAAAGGTGTGGGAGTCCAAGGGGAAGTCGAGGACAAAAAGGAGTGGGAAGTCGAGGAGGAAATAGAGGCCGAAAAAGGGGTGGGATGCCA
>NW_010315743.1:0-6000 GCF_000700745.2 Antrostomus carolinensis
AGGGAGGCTGGGGCGAGGCTGCACATTAGGCCTTTAGCTGGACATGGCCCCCTTGCTCCCCTCCCCTTCCTGCTGCTGTCGTGGTGGTCTCAGGTGTGGGCTTGTGCCACTCAGCCCCTTCAGAAACAGCCCAGCGCGGTGGTGATCTGGGTGTCAGAGGCTCCTCAGTGCCAAGCTGAGGGTGACAGAAAAGGTTAAAGGTTTAGTGACCTGAGCATAAGCCATGTACGTGTTTTGGGTAAAAATGCTGTTGGAAAGCCATACACAAAAAAACCAAATGTGAGGAATGGCCCCTTGTGAGCTATAAAATCCTCTGTTTACTATATTTTTTCAACTTTGTTTTTAGCAGTGTGGTTTTCTTAAACTAATTTTTAAAGCCTTATCAATTTCTTTCTCCTTTGGAAAGTGCCATGGGTCTTTAATACTCAATGTGCATATTAATTAATTAATTAATCTTGTTAGTAATCTTACAATATATAGAGATATTTTTATACTAGTTTGGAATACATGAGCTACAGAGTGACTAAAGGATCAAGGTTCCTAAAGGTTATCTTGCAAACATGAACACCCAGGCTTCAGTTCCGACCAAGAGATGACTCTTTAAAATTAAACTTGCTGTAGTTTGTCTCTTGCTTTACTGGATCAAAAGCAACTTTCCCTGCATTTAACTGGCAACAGCCTCGTTACACAGTGTTTCTTATTTTTGTCCCCAGGTTCATCTTGAAGGGAAGCCAACAAAAGCTTTAAGACCACAAGAGGGCATGTTCTCGCCTGTGTTTAATACACTCGACTGCTCTCCACGCCTGTCACAACATCTGAACAGCAGAACTTCCTGCCAGCATGCAAATTCAGTATGCTGGAGATGGTCCAGCTTCTTCTCTTGAAAACTGAAATAATTCCACGGCGCTTACAGCATCGTTGTCGCTCCTTTGCGTTATCCCTGCTGCGCAAGAGCCAATTATTGACGAAGGTGTTGATGAGTTATGCAAGACAGGCTGTTGTTTGCCTCACACAGTACAAGGCTACCAAGGTCATTCGATATTATCAAAGAGCTGGTAACTTAAGATGGATTTGAAATAGCTCCGTATCACGGGGCAAAATCCTGGAGTCATCCTTCCCCTTGGGAAGTCCTCATTCTTCTAAGGACATGGTGACGTGAAGGTGAGAATCCAGTGAACTCCACTGTACCTCAGTCCTCTGCGTGCCTTACGTGCTGTAACAGTCTCACTAGGGTCAGGGGTCTCCATTCTGCATTCCTTCTGTCCAAGTAGAACCCAAAGTTGCTGTATTTGCCTCCTTCCTTGGGGAAGAAGAATGGCTGTGTTTAGTCTCTTTGTTTCTTTGCTATTTTTGAGATTATTTTAATTCCATTGGAAACATTCATGCATTTCCTTTCAGTAAGGTCTCCTAAATAATGTTACTAGTATTGGGGTGGGTTTTTTTCAAGCTTGAAGAACAACAGCAACTTCGAGTACACTTCCATTTTGAAAAGTGACTGTAAAAATGGCATCATAGCACTCCTGCTTTTTTCTTCTCACTAAGGCTGTGCCAGGACTTGCTGCAGCCATAGAGAAGAATATGTACCTGTACTTGTACCAAAACAAGGGGAAATGGATTTAAGCTGAAAGAGGGCAGGTTTAGATTAGATATTAGGAAGAAGTTCTTCACTGTGAGGGTGGTCAGACACTGGAACAAGTTACCCAAGGAAGCTTTGGATGACCCCTCCCTGGAAGTGTTGAAGGCCAGGTTGGATGAGGCTTTGAGCAACCTGGTCTAGTGGAAGGTGTCCCTGCTGCTGGCAGGGGGGTTGGAACTGGATGATCTTTAAGGTCCCTTCCAACCCAAACCATTCTGTGATTCTATGATTTGGAGGAAGTTATGGGATCTTTAACAAGCAGTATCTTTCATTGTCCTGCAGCAGAGAAAAAAGTTGACTTTGCCAGTTTACTCACTTAGATTTGCACATTCATAGCTATGTTTTGTGACAGATATTGGGGCACTACTCTGAAAACTTTAGTGTCTTTGGCCCTTCTTAACAAAGCAGATAGGCAGAGGCTGTAGAAGTCAGCTGAGGATTTGTTCCCAGCTAGCAAAGTTAGAAGGCTTGCAGCTTCGAGAAGGAAGTGGCCTTAGGCAAGGAGCAGTCCTCTAAGGAAAGGGGACTTGTTTTGCTGCCTGTTAAAAGGCGAGTGAAGCTCTTTACTTTTGTCACTATTCAGTGAGTGAAGTTTCCACATCCTCTTGCTTGAGGGAAAGTAAAACATTTTGGAGTTTTACTTCTAATTGCTGTCGTGCTTGTCCCAGCTGAGAGGCAAACCTGCAGGAAGGAACAGTTTGAGCACGTGGCTGCTCTCTCCTTTCCTGCCGTGTGTTTGAGATCAGACATCTCTGGGTGAAGCTGATTTAAGTGGCTTAGGGTCCCTTGAGCTTCCTAATCTCCCATATACTACACACAGCCAGTTAACAAGGGTGAAGATGTTTCTCCCTCCTAGCAGTCCTACAAAGCTGGAAACTTGGAATTTGGTTTGTGGGCTTGGAGGGAGAGTGGTGCTTAGTTTAGTGTTTATCATCGTTGGTCATATTCTGTCTTCTGTATCACTTGTTCAACTGCAGTCATCAGATGAGATAATTAATATTGACAATTAACACTGAAGCACCCCTACTTGTTAGTTTATACATTTCTGATGCATTTAAAATCAGTAAAAAGGGCTGTTGACAATGCACAAGGGAAAATATAATTTAATACATTCTTTTTGCATCCCAAATTACTTTGTAAAGCTGATGGTGCACAGGGGACCAGACTCTGAGATGAAAACCAAGCAGCCTTGCTGAAATCTGTGAGCTATTCCCAAGCACAGATTGCACCCTGAATGCACGTGGGCTGGATGAATAAGGAGGTATTATTTCTTACTGCATCCATTAGAACTGGGCAACTGTTCAGTAGAAAAGTATAATGTAATTAATCTGGTTTTCTCATGACCTTTTTTTTTTCCCCAGAAGTAAGTTAGGGCTTTACTCAGACCAACAGTTCTTGCTGTAAAGAAGAGTAGGATGAACACAGCTGTCGTGTCACTTCAGTTTCCTCTTTATTAATGTTTAAGTGACTAACTCTGAGTTCCTTAACTCTAGGATGTGATAGTTCAATAGTCGTGAAGCCTCTCCAGAAGTATGCACACACAATCAGAATGCAGTAAAGAAAGAAATGTAAAGAAAATTGGAAAAAAACCCAACAAACCACCTTTGTTATACAGAGAAGAAAGGCAAGACAAAAGCTGAGCATAAGAAAAGCCATCTGAAAAATCCCACCACCACAAAACACACCCTTCTGTTAGACATCTGAAGCAGGATCCGAAGAGCAAACTCCACAGTGTGTAGGACAAGATCAAAACATTAATAAATAATGTGCGTTCTCCATCACAGAGATTTTAATTTATCCCATGAACATGAGTTAATTAATAATTAAAAAGAGCACTGTGATCCTCATGTGGGAGGTCCTGGAAAATGAAAATTCAAGCAGTTTAAGATGCAGTAGATTGCTGTCCATTAAAAAACACGTTAAGGGATTTACTCTATTACTATTTTAATTATATTTTAAGCAGCAAGGTTTTGATGTGCATTTAGGCATTATAGTGTGGCATGTGCAATCCAAACATGGCAGGATTAAGTCCCATCAAGTACAGTAAAACCAGGGGAAGTAACTGATTCTAAACACAAAACTAACACAGATGTCTTTTATGAAATACCAAGCAAAAAGCACTACTTATATTTCAGTTTCTCTTGTCCAAGCTTATTTTAATAATTCAATTAAATTTAAATTTTTAACTATGTAACTTTCACCACAGCCCTTCCCTTTTAAAATTCCTTGAGATTTAAATAATTTAATTACTTTTACACACGTAAAATTATTGCTGTTCCTCAGAACAAAAGGCACTAGAGTTTTCAGAATAGCACATTGATATCTGTCCTGGACGTAGCTACAAATACACAAATCTAAGTGAGTAAACTGGCAAAGTCAACATGTTTCTGTGCAGCAGGACAATGACAGAAATTCTGCCTATGGACACATATCCTTTTGATTAAACAGTTTAATTTTCTTTTTGGGCATTTAAACTAAGAATAGAATTAGTGTAATAACCACAGTCTTCCTAAATTCTGATGGATGAGGTGTTCAAGGTATTTGTTGGCTGAACATGTGCTGTTCTTTCTGAGAACACCATAGAAAAGGCTTTTAACTGACCCAGGTTTTGGTGTTGGGAAGTTTTTAGTAACAAAAAATGCTCAAAAGAACTATGATAGTGAATTAGCTTCTCTAGGAAGGGGTATAATTCCTGTTACTTTAAACTTTTAAAATGAGCAAATCCTAAGAGGAAACTAGTTGTGTTTGTGCATTATTATGGATCTAAAGATGTATTTTTGGTTTGATGCCATTCAAAACAATCTTACCACTGACCAAAAGTCAGAGTCACCATTAAACTCTGATAGTTTTGTATTTTATAGAGAAGTTGGATGACTTGAGTGAGGTCCTAAAGGAATTGAGGGAGAAACTGATATACAAAATAAATTAGCTCTCCCAGGATTTCACAGGCTGATAGGATGTGGGAGGTCCTCGTTCCTCATCCTGAGATGGTGATCTTCTGACTCTGCATCTTCTCTTGACTCTTCCACGTGGAGAAGTCTGGCATCATTGTCCTTTTCACATTAGTCTTCTGTCTGATACTAATGATGCTGTCTGACCTTCTCTGTCTTTTCAAGGCAAACACTGGTTTTGCTCTATGACAGATCACTTGAAAAATTCAGGTGGGCAGGCATTTTTAATTAGAGTCAAAACCAAAGTCAAATAAGGCTGAAATAAACTGTGTTCTGCTCTAGCACAACATTAGCCCTTAAATAGTGAGAAGCCTGGGCTGTCTCTGTACGGCAGATGGCATTACAGGTAGTATTTATCACACTCCAATCCCAAGGCTAAGATAGAAGGGAGGGAGGATTGACGTCACCTACAAGTGAATCAGTCTTAATACAAGCTGAAAAACTTCTTGTGCTTTCAGCAGTTGATTACATCGTACAGCACTTCTGCTTCGCACTCCCCGTCGGGTTTATTAGTCTGAGCAAGCCTAACAGGAAGAGTTCATTTTGTTTTGCAGCTTAAATGAACTGATGTAAATGGATCTTGGACTTTGAGGTGGGAAGATTCCACCCAGCTGCAGTAACCAGAGGGATGCCCTTTGCCCCAGTTTTCGTGCCAAATTTGTGCATTCGAGAATTTTAAACAAATATCACTTGGCAGGATATCGACCCTCAGGGTACAAGAATACTGAGTGAGCCAGCAGGGCATGTGCTGGGAGGGATTGACAGGGAGATCAGGACTGATACCCAACAGTGGGGAAAACCACTTCTGTCCTGTGTAATGAAAAATGGGTGTTCTTTGTCTCACAGCAGCCGAGTGATCCTCTGAATGAAAACCACTAGCAAGTTTTTTTTCTCTGGGGACAGCATCATCTTGCAGGAGTGATGAGTTCAGCAAAGGTTACTAATTATCATGTAAATGATGTAGTCTTCCTTGGCTGGCTGGGCAAGGTGGGTGGGTGACCAGGGATGGGGGGAGTACGAACTGCTCAGGGTATTCCTTGGCTTGGGAGCCCTTAACCAAAACACAGAGTCGTGCTCTGCCAAGTGTGTTTGCCAGCCTTGTGCTCATACTGAGTTTCTCAATCTGTGAGCCATGGCTGATTGGCAAAGCGGTACGGAGAGCAGCCCAGTTCTGGGAAACAGGCTGTGGTGAGGTGTGGAGAAGTTGGGTTTAGTGGGAAGTGGGGTGGAGGATCACAGGTTGAGAAGCAATAGGCACTCAGCCACTGCAGGACAGATCACTTTGTGCTAACCAGAGCTGCCTCAGGGCACCCTGGCACCGTAAGCACTACTGAAATCTGCTGCCTTGCAGAAAAAGGGGTTGGGCCAGGTTGGATTTACCCTAGAAGGAAGCTGGAAAAGGAGGGAAAATGA
>NW_010315743.1:6041-7166 GCF_000700745.2 Antrostomus carolinensis
TGGGGGGAAAAAACACCTGGAAATTTGTCCTTCCCCTTTCGTGCTAGAGATACAAGAGGGGGTGAGGCAGCAACGATTGCTGCTGTGGAGAGCCACCTTGTAACTACTGTTTGTCATCTCACACACCCCGACGGGCCGTGCCAGCAGCACACCCTTATCTCCAGCACGTTGGCAGATTTGGTTACGCTGCAGTTACCTAATTCACCAAGGCTGGGCCTGGGCTGCTCTCCTGCACTTTTCCTTCTCCCCATTCTAACGGGCAGATTAATTTTTTAGTAAGTTTGGATACAATTTCAGCCTTAGGCGGAATATTTTCATGCATTACTTAAGCACTTAAGCCCATAGCAGTTTAAAGAGGAGGAATATTGTCTCTGCCAAGACACACAGCACGTGAAATGCCTACCGTCTCTTAACGCTATTTTAATGAGGTGCTTCAGTAACGTTCCCCATGGGTTGGGTCTCTGGAGTGTGCTACACAGCTTTTCCTTTCACCAGAGTCAGCTTGGGCTTCAGGTTTCACACCTCTGCTTTATTTACACCCGTCTGTTGTTTGGTTCTTTACATATCTCAGGTTATCCAACGCAGCAGCAGCGTGTACACGGAGGCATTCCATGAACTCACACGGGTTGTGCAGAGCTACCTGCGAGGAGATTCCAAAGGGATAAGCCATTTTGTGTGCCTACAAGCAGCATGGAAAACCAAGCTGTAAAAAGATAAGGAATTGGGTCTTTTTGAATGTGGTGAGTCTTTAAAAGTGTTGATTTCTTGATGGTTTTGCTATCTTTGAAGTTGTCCAAGGGGACACCTGAAAGCCAACTCGCTGCCTTTGTTTGTGTCACACGCACACCTGCAATTATAGTAATTTTAGTGGTTTTTGTGGGGTGACTGGGTAGTGCAGCCTCCTCATGAGGGTCTTCTTTGGCATCTCGTGTCTCTCACCCCTAATGGATTAAATGTTCCACACTTTCATGGATTTCCACAGAAACCACCCAAACGTCACGTGCTGGAGTGAGCTGGCTCTATCCCTAACTGCACCCTGCTGGGGAAAACAAACAGGAGTTGTCCTTTAAAAATACATTTTTGTGTGGTATGACTCACGTAACCGTCCTTAATAACCACAAAGTA
>NW_010315743.1:7532-7743 GCF_000700745.2 Antrostomus carolinensis
ATGCCCCCGGTAACCTTCCTTAATAACCACAAAGTACAACCGGCCACCGAGTCCCTTCGAGTTATTCGGAGCACGCCAGCCACGCGGCCCGATATGGGTGTGGAGGGCAAGTATCTGGGTTAGGCGCAGCCTCGCTCACCCCGCTCTTGAGAAGGTCATTGGAATAACGACCGGGAAGAGGCAGCAGCGAGGGGACCTGTGTCCCCGGCCC
>NW_010315744.1:0-13374 GCF_000700745.2 Antrostomus carolinensis
GGGGAAATGATCAGAGAGCAAATTACCAGCAGCATTTGGTAAATCTCTGGTTCCCAAAGAGGAATCTTTAGAGGGTAGCAGAGCTGGTTTTTGTGAAATATCTCTTTTTAGGAGCGTGACTGTGGGAACAGATCAGAAATAATTGTCAGATGATTCTTGTTCCCCTTTCATACGGTGTAGTTTTCATTTTTTTTCCATCAGCCATGAAGCTACGAGAAGCCATGTGAGCCGAGAAGCAATCTTATCAGACTGCACTAATTAATAACAGTGCATTGCACTGCTATAGCATTTTCATGTTAAAGAAGCAGTTAATGCACAGGGATTTGAATCTTCATTAAAATCGTTTTATGTAACAAAAATGGAGCGAGAGAGTCAGGATGGGGGACTCAATTAAAAGCACATTATAGAAACTGCATATTGGCTGTGGGGGGAATACACATCAAACAAGGGGCTCATTGTGAGGAGCAGCAATAGGGTTATGAATCTATTGTCTGCTCATCCTAATGAATAACTTGAGCGCTTAGTAATTGTACAGCCAGATCCAGATCTGCCACTGTAACCCTTGTTGCTGTGGTTGTTTCTCATCGCAGACAAACACGGGATGTTATGTGTATTCCTGTAGTAGTTTGATGTGTAACTTAATGAAAACAGTCAAAACAAGCCACACCTCTGCTGTCTGTAACCAGAGATTACTACAAACCCTGTTTGTGACAGGATCCAAGCAAAACAAGAGGGATCATACTGCATTTTGTTCTACTTCTCACTGCAGCATTCAGGTCAAAGTAGTGAAGTATGGAGAATGTACCCTAAAAATTGGGGGTTTTTTAAAAAATTCAGTGTGCTTATCTCTGTGCAGACCAGGGCATATCCTTTAGGTTTTGTTTTGTGTTGACCTGTAAGCATTATATGCTTGAGAACTCCCTCCTATGAACCTGAGGAAAGCTTGTCTGCCCTTCAGTTCACTCAGAGGGAAATAGGAAGATAGTAAAGGACTGTCAGAACTCAAGTGATTTAGTCTACAGCCTTATTTAAGATTGTTTTGTTACCAGAGCAAATTAAAGTACCACCAAAGCTCTGAACTTTACCCCAGCCTCAGGACTGAAGCACCAGTGGATGTGAGCTGACAGGTTTTGTGGGTGGATGGATGGATGGATGTAAAGACAAAAGACCTGACTGCAAAACCTGGTCCTCCTGGCAGTGGAAACTCCCTCACTGTACAGATTACAATGTACAGTGTACGTTCTTGCACTGTGCTTTCTGTGTAGCTGACGGCAAATGAGGTGCTTTAGCACACGTCATATGAAATGCATATTGCCCATGGAAAATGCAAAATATGTATTACATCTGTTGAGGAGAGGACTCACCAGATTTTCAGGGTTTGCCAGATATGCAGTAAGACTCAGGTACTAATCTAACTACTGGAGTGGAAGATTACCCAGCCCTTTAACATCAGGCTGTGTTGGTAATGAATAGAAATATCTGTGTATATAAGTAAAGGAGCTAAATACTCCCCCAGAACAAACACACAGAGTTAGAGACACCCGTGTCTTGCATCCCCTTGAAAGCTGACAGTGAGCTGGCTTTTTGAAAGTCAAGTTACTAGAAAATAACCAGAATACTTGTACAAAGAGTCAGGGGAGTTTCAGTCTCAGAGGTTGCAAAGTCAATGAGACTTCAGAGATCTTCTAGTAATGCGGCATCCACATTGACCCAAAAAATGACTTATTTACTAGGATTATTTCCTACAGCTTCTTGGGTATCCACTAGTAGAATGAGGAATCATCTGGCCCTGTATTAAGCAAACCTTTTGTTTGTTAATCTGCCCAGCTCACTGCATGTAACATGGCACATGACATCAGACACTGGTTCCAAAAAATACATGAGGAATCAATTACAACAGGAAATTGCTGCTAAATGAATTTTGCAACTGGAAAATCTTGAACAGTCATTTTCTTAATTTTTTTTCTGTTTTTAATTATATATTTTTAATTTTTCTTTCTCATTTTACAGGAGGCAAAGGGAGATTTTTCAAGGTAGGTGATCTTAAAAGTTTTTGCCATTGTGTGCTGTGAGAATGAATCTGATGAAATCACTGTGTGAGTGACGTGACTCAGTCATAGCTGTGTAGCAACAGCAATGCATTGTTAATATAGACATCGTGCTTCCTGAAATCATTTCTTCACAAAACACAGCCTTTGACCAGAGCATGCCTCGCAAACAGCATTGTTTGTGACTTTGTTGTTGCAAATCTCTTTATATGCCCATGAGTTCAGGAAATAGACTAGTCTTCGGAAGGAAATTACTAAGGAAATGACTCTACAATCACTGTTATATCACAGATCCAGCCAGAGGCAACATTAGAATTCCATCACTAATTGATATTTCAGCTTGAATTTGGACGGAGTTCTCAAAATCACAACTTAGATGATTGGTTTTGTTGAACTTCCACTATCCCTTGACTCAAATCTTCAGACTTGCTGTAAGAAATTGAAAGAGGTGGCTGTGCTTGGTGTTTCAGGAGACTGTTAATGAAATGCCCAAGAATTTTCATTTAAGCTGACAGAATCCATCAGTCCTCCATTAGTAGCAACCAAAGGTCAGATGGCTGTTCAATGCCTCATGTGAGAAACATGAAAGTTCTTCATCTGAAGGTCAGGAGAACTGTCTATGCTAAAAAATTCACATACTCCATGTATTACTTTTGCTGACCTGAATGTGAGTTCAGCTGGAGGACTACAATATCCATTGAAGTTAGTTTCAGAGAAGAAAACAAGGTGTGAATGGGCAGTGAGGCTGAATTGCCAGAGAAGCTTAAAGTATCCTTTTTGTCAGCGTTGAGATACAGAGAGGAGACTGTAATGGTACCTTGTACACCCACAGGAGATTGTGAATAACAGGCAGAGCAGATAAACAGGTTCCACCTTCTGGTGGACTAGGACTTCTGGCCAGCTCAAATTGAGACAAGTCACTGAAAAAGAGCAATGCATTGCAAATACTGCCTACCCATCATGGCATCTGAGATGACATAAGGTAACCCTTGCTAAAAGGAAGGTTAAGTTCTGCCTTATCATTTCTCAAAACCTTAATCAACTTGCAAAATCGTGACATGCGTTTGACCACAGAAACACAAGCCCAGTCTTGTTTCATTTTTCAGTTTCACCCAATTTGGAATAACTCAGCTATCCACAGTGTTTATTTAGGGGGCACTGGAGTACATGTGGTTTTTTTACTTTTCAGTCTGGTTTTCCATGCACTGCCAAGTGGTCAGCCCAGAGGAGCTGGACCAAACAGAGCTTTGCCATTTAAACCTGTGATATACCACATCTTCCACTGGTTTTACAATGAAGAATAATATTCTCATATCTTCATTGCGATGAAGAATATTCCTCACAATATCTTGGACATGACAAAAACACACCCCAAAATTGTACATTCAAATTATGAAACACAGAATGGAAAGGAATCAGATGGCTCAGGGTAATAGGACTGAAAGCATTTTATCTTCAAGTATCTCTTTCCAGACCAGAAGTGGAAACAGGCAGTGGAAAGCATCCATCTGCTAAAAGCTGTTTGATGTCCCTTGTAAAAGGAATGTGCATTTCTTTAGGCCACAGAGAAATGAAGAATCTGCTCTGAGAGCAGAGAAGAGACCTCAACACATGGTGTTAACTGCTTCCTCCACATCGGTGTGGTGGTCATCACCATCCCCATTAAAACAGTTAGCTCTTATACCTTTCCACTTGTGGATCACAACAATTTGGAGTGGAAGGAGGAATCTTTATATCCAAGTCAGGCAAAGGAGTGGTGTCCTAATAACAACTTGCTGACAGTGCCCGGCTTCTTAATTTATGAATGAGCTTTGGTGACAAAGCAATGTGCCACATTAGTGGAGTTTAAAGCCTGTTCTTGGAGGAAGGTAGAAGAATCCTACCCTGACCCTCTATGGTCAAGGAGAAGACTTAGCATCTCCAGGGATATCTGTCCAGCAGCTCCCCTCTAATGGGTACTGACATGGGTTTGTGTGCTGGGTGAGATCCAGGTGCTTCTGAAGTCAACATGAGGTCACTGTGGTCATGATTTTGCCTGCTGAGATCTGTGGTTAGTCCTATCAGCAGTGTAAGATCTGGGAGGCAAATCAAGCCTGGGGCCAGCCAGAGGAACTGCAGATGGAGACAAATGTTCTGATTTCTCTTAGGGCTGAAGTTAGCTTCAGTGTTTGAAGTTAGTTGATGTTGAAATGCTGTTTGAAATCGAAGAGTGGCTACTCTTTGAAACAGTTCTGAATGTCTTGCTGCTGAGATTTAAAGATATTATGTTGTGCATGGCAGCATACATTGCGTGAAGGCTGAACTCTTGAACTCCTGCTTTGTTTTTGAAGAAATAAGTTAATTCTAAAGGGTTGCACGCTTGGAACGCAGACTGCAGATTTCCCACACCTGTCCTGTCTACTGCTACCATCAGATTTATAGCCTGTGAGACTACAAATCTCTCTTTGGCCCCAATCCAGAAGAGTGCATAAGCACTGGCTCATTTGTAGACGGGAGAGTTGCTGTTCCCCGTGGGAGCCTTCCCATGAGCTGCTGCTGATCACCTCAGGTGCTGCCATAGCCAATGCCAAATTGTCACAATTTCAGCTGTGGGTTGGCACCTGCCCATGGTGGCCAGAGTGCAATTACCTCCAAACCCCACTGCTCCCAGGTGCTGGATCCCAAGGGGCTGGTTCAGGATTCCTGAATGCAGCTGCAAGTCTGCTTCTTGGGCCTCATGGGAGCTCAAAAACCAGAACTGATCTTACAAACTCCAGCAGTCAGTGTTCTGCCTCTGTGAACTAACGCAGCTACAATGACAGCAGCTCCCACTGCTGCTTTTGAGGAAATCATCCCATCCCTCAGAATAATAACTGTGCTTACAGTATTCCTCTTTCCTCACCCTGAAAGGGGCTTAAGTGCCATTTCAAGCATATATCCTGCATCCCTTGCTAGGACACCATCATGTATGAGTCTGTCAGTGATGATTCTTGCCACCTTGGAGTACTGCCTAACTCAGGCAGTGCAACGACTGCCCAGTGTTTGGTAAGGCTGGAGAGCACAGAGTCTGAGTCACCCTTCTCTGTCTAAGGGCAACAGATAAGATGCCACAATAGCCCTGACAGATCAGTTTGGCATCTATAGTGAATAATTTGACTAAGACCTTTTCCATTTCTAATGCATGTTTCATTTCAAAACCAAACCCATCAGAAACTTGGAGCTGCTGAACTCATTTAGATCAATTAAGAAAAATATTTCCCAGTGTTTGCTGTAAGTGGCCTGGTCCAACTCAGTGTTTTGCAAGCAGAGTTGTACAGAGGGCACACCTCTTAGTTGATAGATTTAGGCAGAATTTGATCTCAGAAAGGTTTTCAAATAAAAATTTATTCTCCTTAAGAAGTTCCTAGTCCTGTGCATTAAAGAAGACTTATTTTCACAATAATTAAGAGACTCTCCAAATGCTTCAGCTGACAAGACTGAAAAAGGTTTACATTTAGGCTGGGACATACCACTGAATTTAGGGCACTTGGATATCCCTGTTCAGATGATTCTCAGGTTGAACAGGACACTAAAGATTGGATCTTTTTGATATTAGCTGCAAAAACTTTGACTTCAAAGGCACAGAATCATGTGTATGAAGCTAGTATCCTGCAGACAGATATGAAGGTTAGTAGCTCAAGCTAATCTTGTTTCTAGTTGGGAGCTGGGTCATGCTTGGGTAGCAGAGCATGAGCAGGAGAAATTTCCATTCCTTAGATGAACACAAATCCTACAGCTGTGACTCTCTTTAGGCCTACTTAGGGGAAGGAACCAGAGTGCCCTGGGTAATTTGGGAGGGAGCATAGCATATTTTTAAAATACTTGAGATACTTCCCCTAAATTAATCCTGTACCAGATTTAGAGCCCAGTCTGACATTGACCAAAATCTTCGAGAAACTCACACCAACTTTGGTTTAAAATGTTCAGAATCCAGCTCTTCAACCTTAAACAGCATCAATGTCAAAGCAGCTGGAAATGATATATTGATCATTTGTCCCTCAGTTTGAGGAGGGGAAAGAAAAATCCTAAGTAAAACAAAATCCTGAATCATTGCAGATAGTTCCTCAAACAGGCTCTAGATTTCTTCCAGTTAAGCAATATGAGACATTTCGAGTGAACTCCAAGTATCTCCCATCAGCATATGAAAGAATAACACAGGCGGAAAGCAGAGAGCCAGTTTCCTGTTAAGCAGAATTTCACAATAATCTAACGTAGTTTCAGGCTTACTTTTCTCACTGTGTAACCAAGTGACATTTAACCAATTGGAATTTTAAAGGGTTACAAAACCCAGGCTGCATTCTTGCAACCTTACGGAGAAGATCCTAAACCCTGTATTTCAAACAGTACCAGTTAATCCAAGAATCTCAGATTCTGCATTTTCTCTGGCATTCAACAGAATGAATTACCATACTGAGAAGAGTTGATAACTTTAACCTGCAGTTTTGTTTTGTTACTGACCATTGTTATTACACATGCTGGAAAATATCTGGATTTCCTGAGGCATATCTGTGTACATAATCTTGCTCAAAATTATTGCAGCCAGTTTGCAAAAACTTGTTTTTCACAAAACCTCTGAAGTGGTGAGGTAGGCCTTTTACCCCCATGTGTAGACAGAATCATAGAATCATAGAATGGTTGGGATTGGAAGGGACCTTAAAGATCATCCAGTTCCAATCCCCCTGCCATCAGCAGGGACACCTTCCACCAGGTTGCTCAAAGCCTCATCCAGCCTGGCCTTGAACACTTCCAGGGAGGGGGCATCCACAGCTTCCTTGGGCAACCTGTTCCAGTGTCTGACCACCCTCACAGTGAAGAACTTCTTCCTAATATCTAATCTAAACCTCCCCTCCTTCAGTTTAAACCCATTTCCCCTTGTCTTGTCATTAGTTGTCCTTAGGAAAAGTCCTTCCCCAGCTTTCTTGTAGGCCCCCTTCAGGTATTGGAAGGCCACTATAAGATCAACCCGGAGCCTTCTCTTCTCCAGGCTGAACAACCCCAACTCTTTCAGCCTAACTACTGAGAACTGCTGAGATGTGGAGCCTCATTTATTTGGCCAAGACTCAGTAAACAGGCAGTACCAGAACTAAGACCAGAACTCTGCAGTTCCTGGCAGTTGACATTATTTCTGGATATCTAACCAGAGACCAGAACTCTGCAGTTCCTGTGTTTCAGGTCCGTTCTCCAGGCAGTTGACATTATTTCTGGATATCTAACCAGCTTTCAGAAAGCCATGCAGATGGCTTTTCCAGTTCAGTCTTCATATTGTTAGTTAGTCTTTTAAATATTATAATTTCCACCATAGTGCAGCAATGAAGTGGTCTGGAGAACACAGAGAAAGTGTATTTGGAGGCTTTCCCTTGTATATTAATAAATCTACATCAAAAGCACCCTTCCATATATAACAACCCTGGAGGTTGGATGCTTTCGAATATAAAAGAAATGCCGCACAAGTGACCGGATTAAACAAACGCTTTCTAAATACAGTAATAAAATAAACACACTGAGATATTTCACTAGAAAGAGTGGAAAATGCAGTAAGTACAAAACCACTCGTGATCCTGCTGGAAACATTTTAAAAATTAAGGGGTTTGGTGTTTTAAAAGGAGCCAAGAGGAAATTGACCTCATGGCCACTAGTTCAAATGCAACCTGAGTCATTATTTTTTTCCTTTTTCTTGATTTGACATCCTTTTGGGAGTCTAAATGCATTTGTCTTGAGATGAGTTTTGCCAGAAGACCTAGTGAATATATAGACCCCATGGAATTAAATACCTTTTTGTTCCTGGAAGTGATTACCTGAAATACATTTGGTGCTTTGAATTTGTGAGGCACTACCTTTACAGTATTTTCTAGGTACTGAGCAGAAATGCTGATCCCATCCAACAACATCACTAACAATGTGATTTTTCTCTGATTCTTCAAAGCCATTTATGACAGCGCAAGCAAGCTTTGCTTCTCACTGGCAGAAAAGATGGAGCTCAGTGGTGTTCACTCTTTCTTTTCTGGGAGCCATTACTGGTTCAGGTATTTTCCCAGACTCTCAAAGATAGTTAGTCACCACGAGTCTTGTCCTGTTTGACATTTTTCTGGGCTCAGAAAGTCCCTGTTTGGAAATTACTCCCTATCTTCCCAGAAAAGTTTTGGAAATTTCTCAACTTCCTTCTGTGAGCAGCCAGCCTCAAAAAAAAATCTTCACTTGAGGGCAGTGACTGCTCTGATTGTGCTGAGTTCTTTTTTTTTCTTCTTTTTTTTCAGTTTCTTTCATTATGTCAAAAAACTCAGTAAGAGCTGAGGATGCACATGCTGTGGAGGAGACGTCTCTGGGCAGACCCAGTAAACTCTGTAAACAGCAAGAGTTTGTTTCCCAGGCTGTCAGTCACAGAGCAGAGCAGCTCGATCAGCAGATAACATGGGACAGAGCAGCTTCTTGTTCAGACTTGTGCAGATATTTACCTGCTGTGGAAGGAACCCTCTGAGTAGTTTTTGAGCATTAGCACTTACAAAGAAGGATCTATCTGATCCTGACCATCAGGTACTGGACCTGACCATCAAATGACCATGAGATTTAGGGAGGAGTGGGTGTTCAAACACTGTTTGTCAGGAGTCATTTGACTTGGTGTATGAGGTGCTACTGAGTGGTTTTCGATGTGCTTAGCATGGAAGTGGTTGCCTTAGTCATTTCTTTGTAAGTGCTGTTGTACACATCTTCACTCTGCAAAATCTGAAATTAATTAAGACTTGGGCATTTCTGTCATAGATTTGTCTTAACTAGAAGTTGTGGTCCTGTTTTAAAACTACTTAATTGATTGTCAGGGAACTACCATGATAATAAATGCCTGTAGACATACCCAAAATGCCTGCTCCAGCATTTATGTTAGTGGTTTACCCTATGGCTCAACCTAGCAATTAACCTACAAACCCCAATTAAGACAAACCCACCTAGGTCTCAGGCAGAGCCTGCTCCTGGGATGTGCAAATGGAGAAATGCTGTGGGAAGATTTTTACAACAACTGAAGTTCATGTCTCTATGAGCAACCGTACAGACCATCCCAGAGACAGAAACAAAACCCAGGGTGACCTGGCACGTCCAAGGGCTCCTTGGGCCTCTAGCAGTTGTTAGGATGGCTGCTCTACAGCTGGGGATGCCAAGACTAGCTGTCTGCCTGGTTAATGGCCCTGGTGCCCTACAGGAGAAGCCAGTGGGATGGGAAATATGGAGCTCTGGAAGAGGTATCTTTCTCCTCAGCTCCAGGACAGCCACACTTTTGGCAGGATAAAGGGCAGGGTACAAGAAGGCAGAAAAAAGCTGCTATGAAGAAGTAAGCCAATAAGCACTAATTCTTTGGCACTCCTCAGTGTCCTGTCTGGCCCTCTTGGCTGTGTATTTCTACAATTTTAAAAGTAACAGCAACACTGTCTTCCTTCCCAAGCCTTTGAATGATTTTTTTTCATGTGCACACAATTCCCTGTGTGTTTAAAAGTGGGACGGGAAGCATTTGGGGCTTTTAGGAAAAAATCCCATGGTATCATTTCTTCTGTAAGAATCTGTCTTCAGTTTCATGAGCTCTCCTTGCTCTCTGCTGTGCAGTGAGGCTGCACCAGCTGGCCAGTGTGGCCACTAGCGCTTGCAGGGAGGAGAATGTTAACTAAGTGGGTCTGGTCTCACAGAAGGTTTTATGTAGCAGGACATAAATTCAAGCTATTTATAAGCTAAGTCTTATCAGTGAAGATGTTGTGCAAAGGCCAGGTCACTGGGGCAAGAGGCTAAGAACAACCTGTGATGTTAAGAAAGCAAGTCATTATTTTTTGCAGCAGGTTGTAAGGCATTAAATAAAAGTTCTTTATTGCAGCTGAAAGCATCACTTTTTCTTCTCTTCCCCTTGTTTTTTTCTGTATATGAACATGTCCAAGGGACCCTGCTCAATGAAATGTGACATGGTGGCTTTTTGTGTCCAGTCACTGGTAGGAAGTGCTTCAACATAACCATCTGGCAGAGCTTCTCTCCAATTTTGATAATAGAGGGAAAAGTTAACTAGGCTGCCATAAAACAAATAAAAAGAGAAAAAAAAAAGGAAACTCTAGTGCCTTTTGTTAAGGAGGAACAGTTGTAGAGCTGAAGCAGCCTGCCAGCTAGGTCAGGTCATATCAAATATTGTGGTTGTTTTCTTGTAGCCTGATCCTCCTTTTGAACTCTCTTTCAGCAATGAAGTCGTAAGAAATGAATTAAAGAAGCTGCCAGCCCTTCCAACACCGGCGCTGAAGGAGCATCCTTCCCTCGCTTACTGGTAACGTATCGTTCTGCTGAGCAGCTTTGCAGCGCTTTATGACTCTGGCAATAAGTGATCTGAGAGTGGAGCTGGGATGCAGGGATTCCTACCTTCTAGCTCTGGGTCTGCCACTGAGTCATTGCATGATTCAACACAAGTAGAGCTGCCACTCTGGGCCTCAGTTTCCCCATCTGACAGATAATACCTGGCCAGAAAATTCACTGTAAATGTGCAAGTGTCCTGATGAAATCGAGGCCTAATGTGCCATTTCCTTTCCAGCACTTTGCATCTGTGCAAAGCGTTTTCCCAGTTTGAAATGTCGATGTTTTGCACTGCTCTGTTATATTTGAGTGATTGAGTTTCATCTTGCAAATCCTCTCTGTATGGCACATCTGTACTACAAAGGAGGTATTTCTCCTTTTATATGAACTAGGTGATGTTCAGAGGTGGAGGCTTGTGAGCTCTGTCTTTATTGCATTGAAAATTAAATCCAGGGTAGGAGTAAGGTCACAATTAAATTTTGTATACCCCACGCATGGATTCTTTGTGCCACCCTGCCTATCCCTTTCAGCTATGCAAATAGGAAAGAATTTGGGGAAAGACTGTTCATTAATGGGGAGATGCTTTCACTTGATTTTCTGTTTGTTCCTCTTTCATGTTTGTCTTTAAAGCATTAAGCCATAAGCCTCAGGGAGGCACTGAACTTCTTTATCTGCTACTCTTTTAATTGCAGCATCTTGGTAATTTGAGGATGGCAGGGGAAACAGTGTTTGTAGTTTATGATTTCAGTTCTTCCCTTTGCCAGGAAGGCAATCCACTTTTCCTAGCATGGCTACAATACCAGAATTAGGTGTACCTGTCAAACCACAGGCAAGCTGGTCTGTGAGGTCTCCTAATCACTTTCTGAGCACATCAGGAGAAATTCAGAGTCCCAGGCTGAGGTACGAACACTTGCACAAAAGCTGTGGATCATCACAGTCTCCTGGTGTTTATGTCTAAAAATCAAACCAAATCCAGTTCTGGGGCCACCACCATAAGAAGGACATGGACCTACTGGAGAGAGTACAGAGGAGGCCACAAGGATGGTCAGAGGGCTGGAGCACCTCTCCTGTGAGGACAGGCTGAGAGAGTTGGGGATGTTCAGCCTGGAGAAGAGAAGGCTCCGGGGAGACCTTCTAGCGGCCTTCCAGTACCTGAAGAGGCTACAAGAAAGCTGGGGAGAGACTTTTGACAAGGGCAGGTAGTGATAGAACAAGGGGTAATGACTATAAACTGGAAGAGGGGAGATTGAGATTAATTATTAGGAAGAAATTCTTTCCTGTGAGGGTGGTGAGACACCAGCCCAGGTTGCCCAGAGAAGCTGTGGATGCTCCTGCTTGGAAGTGTTCAAGGCCAGGTTGGATGAGGCTTTGAGCAACCTGGTCTAGTGGAAGGTGTCCCTGCTGATGGCAGGGGGGTTGGAACTGGATGGTCTTTAAGGTCCCTTCCAACCCAAACTGTTCTGTGATTCTGTGATTCTACGATCTTTGTGAAAATTTGATGTAGGCTGCCATTTCACTGTAAGCAGAATGGTCTCCCTGATTGGAGCATCTCTTCCCTTTTTGCATAAATTAATTCATACATTTAAAATAAAGTGCATTTCCAGCCAGGTCAGTGGCCTGGTCTGCTTGGCAAACTTGTAGCTCAAGCTTAAAGCCACCACAAGAGGAGTGGTGGGAACAAGTGGCCATGGACAGGGAAGGCAGATCTGACCCTTCAGAAGCAACATGGACTGAGGTCTGTTAAAGTGCCCACAAAGCCTTTGCCTCAGTTGCCCGTGATGGGATCTGCACACAGGAAAGCAGTGACAACCCGGGCTGCCTGTCAGGTGCCGTCTGCCCATCAGGTTCTGTCTGCCCCCACTGTCAGCGAGTGTCAGTCAACATCATACCCATGTTAAGGACTTCTGCTGGGAAGTCTCAGTGAGGTCTGGGACTGTCTCTGTCCAGAAGACACTCTCCTTGGGTTTGGAATATGTTGATTCACCTGAAGCAAGAAGTGCCATGTAAAAACCTCCTGCTCAGAAGGCAGGAGGTAATAAAACCAGTTGCTACAGTTTTACTGTGACTCCCTCGTGATTTTGCTTCAGTAACCGGGTCTGAGACACCTCTTATCCATCAGTACTTCGTTATTTTTTAATGATGGCTTTTTCATAAGCACCCTCTGAGACACTGAATCCTCTCAAGAAGAGGCTGCTGGTAAAACAGACGAAAAGTCTCCGAGGTACAGATCAAACTTCAGTGATCTAAGAGGGCAGATTTTTAAAGCTGTGTTTTCTGACACTTCTGCATCCCAGGCAGATTACATACTGGACACAAATTTCATCCTGTTCTTTTCTGTGTGCAGTCAGATTTTCGCTGCAGTTATTCAGCATTATTCTACACATATCGAAGATAAGAGGGTCATTAGGCGCAGTCAACATGGTTTTACCAAGGGGAAGTCATGTTTAACCAACCTGATAGCCTTTTATGAGGACATAACCAGGTGGAGAGATGATGGTAGAGCAGTGGTCTATCTTGATTTCAGCATTTGACACCATCTCCCACAGCATCCTCACAGCTAAACTGAGGAAGCGTGGTCTGGATGATCAGGTAGTGAGGTGGACTGTGAATCGGTTGAAAGGAAGAAGTCACAGAGTTGTGGTCAATGGGGCAGAGTTTAGTTGGAGGCCTGTGTCTAGTGGAGTCACTCAGGGGTTGGTACTGGGACCAGTACTATTCAATATATTCATCAGTGACCTGAATGAGGGAACAGAGTGCACTGTCAGCACGTTTGCTGATGATACAAAGCTGGGAGGAGTGGCTGACACACCAGAAGGCTGTGCTGCCATCCAGCGAGACCTGGACAGGCTGGAGAGCTGGGCAGGGAGAAACTTAATGAAATATAACAAGGGCAAGTGTAGAGTCTTGCATCTGGGAAGAACAACCCCATGTACCAGTATAGGGCTGGGGACAGACCTGTTGGAGAGCAGTTTAGGGGAAAGGGATCTGGGAGTCCTGGTGG
>NW_010315745.1:0-54889 GCF_000700745.2 Antrostomus carolinensis
GAGAGGGATAAATAAGAAAATAACATTTAGAAAACAAATTGGAGATTGCCATTATTGTTCTGGTGCTGGGACTAGGAAGCACATATAATATCAACCCAAGACAACTAAATTGCATTTCTCTAGAGCCTTGCTGTCCAAAGGGTTACTCCTCAAAGTGAGAGTACAGTCCTACCAACTCCAAATGATGTGAGATATGGGAAAAATCCATCCATACATAAATTTAAGGTGAAGCTGTCTCTGAAATGTGTATAGCTAAGTGCATATGCAGTTAAGGGGAAGAAGGAGTGCATGGTACGATGGGGTGGGGAGGAGAGCATACTTGTATGAGACTGTATTTTGGGTTAACTTATGGGTTAGGTGACTATGATAATTTAATTTTGATATCAAATGAGTGCTTAGTAAAATCTATGTATATAGGAGGATTTTTTGGAAGAGTTTTCCATTAAGAACACCAGTAATAATTTACTTCAGTACATTGTGAAGTTTAATCAGAATGGACAGAACTTATGTCCTGACCAGCTAGGAACAGTACATGGCAAAATGAGCAAAAGGAATATATTTTAATACTATTAACACTGAGCTCTGGTCACTTCAGTGTCCTAATTAATGCCTCTGCATACCCAAAAGATGAGGTTGTTGGTTTGACCTCTTGTAATGAAAACTCATATGACATGGAGCCCTTACTGACTTATCACAGAATCACAGAATTGCCTGGATTGGAAAAGACCTTTAAGATTATCAAGTCCGGTCATTAACCTCACACTGACAAGTCCCCGACTAAACCAGGTCCCTGAGCACTATGTCTACATGACTCTTAAATACCTCCAGGTATGGGGACTCCACCGCTGCCCTGGGCAACTCTTTCCAATGCTTGAGAACCCTTGCAGCAAAGATATTCTTCCTCATATGCAATCAAAACTGCCCTTGGTGCAACTTGAGGCCATTTCCTCTTGTCCTAAATGTTACGCAGTTGGCATCTCTCACCAGTATTGGATCCTGCTGGTGCTGGGTGCTCCTTCTGTTCTGCCCCTAGGAATGACATATAGAGTCAAAAATCCAAAAAATATCCAATAGTTTTCCCTATCCAAGTTTGGTCACAGAGGTATCTGTTGTGCAGTGGGCTCTGAGACGCAGCTGAGAAACTCAGGCTAGAAGTGAACATGATCCTCACGGTCTTGCAGTGAGTGAGGGAAAATCCTGCAAAAAACTTTTACTTTGGCACTGATTATAACATAGAGAGCAGCCTGCAATGAGAACAGAGAGATAGAAGCCATCAGTTTCCGGCAGTTTCATTTTTTTCTTTTTGTGAGTAATGCTGATGGCGATATTTGGGGCTGACAGAAGCTGAGGTGCAATGTTATCTGAGCATCTCAGCTGTACTGCAGGAGGGAAGGCACAATTTTATTGTCTGCTTTGAAGACACATCATGTGCAAGGTGATAACTGCACTTATGGATACAGTCAAGCATGATAAGAGAAAACTGCATGACAAGACATTTTTGTTTTGAAGAATCTAGGCTACATCTCCTCAGGAAAAAGACTTCTAGTCTTCCAGCTCCTGGAGTTGAATCAGATCCAGAGACCCTATGTTTTGGCACCTGAAGCATAGGCCTTCCTTAGCAATTTGTTAAATAAAGTACTTCAAAGACTCAATGGAATCATTATATGCCTTTTTTTTTCCCCCTTCTTTTGATATTTGGAGGCTTTTTTTGGAAAAAAATCAAAAGACAAAATCTCCAGTTTTGTGTAAATGCAATCAGACCTATCCTAACTGGCAGAAGAGAACCTTTTTGTTTCTGTGATAACTTTTAGTGTGTAAATCCTGAAGATTAAAAGATAGAAGGCTCCTAGAAGAAACAATAAAGGCTTCCAAGTGTTATCTTCTAAATCTCATTATTTTTAAAACTCTGTATTTGAGTGACCTCACCTGTAATTTTGTACATGTGGGTTGGCCAGATAGTTCATGCTGTTGACTGTGAGTATCTGAAACTTAGACTAGAAACAAAGAGCTGGATTTTAAAATGAGCTGAGCAAGTCTAAAGTGATGACACATATGATTAGAAAGTCACTTTGATCATGAGGTTTACATGACAGCACTTCTCATGTGGTGTCTGAGCAGCTAAGCTACCCTTTGTTATGAAGGCAATATCTATCCTCTCTCAGATATGTAAGTTTTTATTCACTTTTAAAAATTGTTGTCATATCACGACACAATCTGTCTTGGTTGGTGGGATGTTTGTTGGGAGATTTTCATGGCAGTAGCTTGATTAACCTCTGAAGGCTAGCAAGCTAAACTGATATAAGCATAGTGTGTATAAAATGAATCAAATTATACTGGTTTATCCCCTAACAGAGGAGAAGAAATACTCTGTCAAAAATGCTGCTCTCTGCAGCTTCTCTCTCTTCTGAGCTGGATGACTGTCATCTAGGATTTCTGTCCTGAATTGGTTTAAATTACTGTCCCTTTTTGTCTTTCTAGACAAAACTATATACTTCCCTGAGTACATAAAAGCATAACATATGCTTACGATTGTGGAGCATATCAGCCTAGCCGTGTAGTTTGACATCAAAGTGGGTGGTCAGAATTAAGGCATGCTGGGTATTTAATCTTAATCTGACGTGTACATGAGATTTGAGGTCAATGAAGCCATATTAGCTGAAACCAAAAGGCAGAAAAAGTCATCAAGATGTCTGTGATGTGAGGTTGATAAATTTTAATGGCCCTTCAGAAAGTTCAAGCATCTTTTAGAGGGGACTTAACATCTCACAATAATTGCATGATTATGAAATTATAGCGGCTGGCTTGCAGGAGAGTGATGAAAACTATTTTTCATCTCATACTGTAGAAAAAAATTAACCTTTCCTAAGTACATTCTGTCAGTCATAGTCAGACAGTTTAGACCAACATCCTATTTCATTGTCAGTTACTGTATTTTTGGGTTTGGTCGGTTTTTTGGGGGGCTTTTTTGTGGGTTTTTTTTTTGTTGCGGGCTGCTTTTATTATGGAGAAAAAAGAGTCGGTTTTAAAGGTAAGAGATGTTGAACCATATTATTAAAAAAGAAAATTATAGCACCAAAGAAACATATTTTAAAATTTTCTTTTTGTGTGACTTCTTACTGTGGCAAAATAGCTGGGTCAGAATGAAAAAAAAGGATGTAATTCCTACATGCACACTCCTCCTGTGAAGGCAGATTTTAGGTAGTAGCTGTAAATACACTCCTGTTGACAGCCTGCAGAAGGAGATGCTTCAGTGGAGTCAAACTCCTCCCCAGGTGCCCGGCTCAGTGAGGAGGTTCCTGGGCTGGAGCTGCATCCTTAGGTACCTCCTGCCACCCCTGAGCCGATCATGATGCTCTGAGTCACTTTTGAATCCTCTGGTTTGGCTGCAAGGCTCAGCTGCAGCCTGGACCACTCACCTGGTCCCCCTACGCCTGCAGATGGAGCATTGACTCTTCTCTGACTGGTCAAAAGTTAAAACCTGTAAAATTAATCAAGCATGTCTTTCTTGTAGGCAGAAGACAGTTGATGTGACCCTGGCCTCCCTGACAGGGCTCACCACGGTGCACATTTAATTTCTATTGAAAGATTCATGAGACACTTCTCATGACTTTCTGTTTTCTTCTTTTATCAAAGTTTCTTCTAATAGTCTCAGTCCTGTTTTGCTTGTCTGATGCACTAACCTGAAGACACTTGCCCGTATACTTTTCATGAATGATGTTCAACCCTTCCAGGCTTGAAGCCTGCAACCTTTTTATGCTGAAACCCTCCCCTCTATAGACCAAACCCATGCAGATGCAGAGCCCCATATTCTTGGGGTGCTCTACAAATGCAATGCCAAAACAAGCTGCGATTCCAGACACTGAACTTTTGAGGTTTTACATTCATGCTAGGGAAGAAGAAAGTTGAGTCTCTAATACACTGGTCCAGTTTTGGGGTCCTTGGTGCAAGACAGAGATCAACAAACTGGAAAGAGCAGAGTGGAGGACCACTAGCATGGAGATAGATATGGATTATAAAAAGAGGTTCTGAAAACTGGATGTGTTTAGCTTGGAGAAAAGGAAGCTAATGGGTGATTTAATTGCAGTTGTTCACTCTCTTAAGGAGAATTGTGGAGAAGATTCAGCCAGCATTTCCTCAGAAGTGTGCACTGGAGGGACAGAAGGCCATGGTGAGAGTTGCAACAAGGGAAATTCTGATTCAGTATAAGGAAAAAAAATCCTCAGGACAAAAGTTGTGCAGCACTGTCATGGATGCTCAGAGAGGCTGAGGGACCTCCACACTTGGAAACATTCAAAACTCCAGTTGACAAGGCCCTGATGACTTTACCTTTGAGTCTAGCCCTTCTCTGAGCTGGGTCCAGATGACCTTCAGAGGTCCCTTCTGACCTGAATATTTCTGTCATTCTGTGACAAATTCCATCTTTTGCAGGAATTACTGTAAAAAATAAAAAATAATAATAACAACAAAAAGGTGTTACTAATACTGGAATTACTGAAATAATCAATACTGAAATTACTGAAAGAATCACTATTGGAAGTGACATTGGAAGTGTCACTAACAAGGTGGTACCTCAGAGTTTTGGCAGGGGAGAAAAAAAAGGATTGTACCCTGGTGATAAGTGGAAAACACTGGGTGCTAAAGGGGAACCAAAAGATGCGACACCACTAGCGAGTTTAGAGAACTGTAGAAAGAGATTATTTGCTTGCTGAATGCTTAAGGGTAAACACTTTGCAGACAGAAAGAAACAGGTAGACTATTGTATATGAGGTCATGAAAACCAAGGTTTTCATGGATAACTGTGGGTGCCACCAAAATGCCACAAGGAGTTGGCAGGTGAGTGTGTTAGTTCTCTGCTGCACAAAAGAACAAATCTACAAGTTTTGCATCACAGGTTATGGGCTGCTGATTTGTTTCCTTGCTAATGGGAAGATCCTGGAGAAACCACCTCCTGTAACTGTAGTGAAGTCCTGAGTGACCACTATTAATTTGTCAGTCTCTTGTCAGTAGTTACCTCTCCTCTTTTTCGGCAAGAACTCAGCACAGCCAGGACTTATGTGTTGGCAAGGGTGCATGTTGGCTTCTACCATCTGCTGTTGGGAACGGAGACTATTACATGACAAATAAGGAGCTTCCTAGCAACAAGAAGAATGTACCTTTAAATTATGCATGTACTTCTGATTAATTGCATAGAGATTAGAGTTTCCAAATAATGGAAAACATGGTCCTGCAGGCAGTCTGGTGCTCTTGATACGTGTTGCTTGATGCACTAGCCTTACAAAGATTTTTTAAGACTAATAGAAATGCAGACAGAAAAGAAGCAGACCTTGAAAAATCCCTTTCATTAAGCCTCTAGCTTCTGGATATAACAGAATTCTTGTCACGATCTACTGAAATTGGCGTTACCCACAGACACACAGCATTTTCCTGCAGCAGAACATGTTAACTGCATAGGAAAATTAAGCTGGAATTGTTAATTGGAATTCCTTTTGGCTGGGAACAAAGTAGAAAGGAGAGGTAATATAGTAATAAAGTCATGGTCTTAGCACACTATAGTGATAAAGATTTTGCCAATGAAATGTAAGTTCATTATTTGGTTGTTCTATGAGAATTTAGTACCCCAAAATCTTTAAATATGTTGTTCAATAAATACATTTTGGAAAAAGCTTGGTAAGTCAAAATATAGCATATATAAAATAAGTTGTAAAAGGCATTTCAAAAGGCATTTCCTTTGGATGCTTCCCTAGGGTGAAGTGGATCAATGTAATCACATTGCAGCTTAGGAAGTTGTGTAAGGCTGTAATCATGGATGCAAGCTGAAGCTTGTTTTTGTTTTGTCACTCTTTGGTACTGAGATGGGAGGCAATAGTTTTGATTTTAGAAATAAAAAGGATATTAACTTCTGTCTCTCCTCCTGTTTAGTAGACGTAGGATCCCGTAATAATGTAGAGGAACTGTGGGCAAAATAACAATTACTTAAGAGATACTTTCTAGTCCATTAAAACCACATGCAGGAGGCAACAGAAATACAAAATACCTGAAATAAAAAAAGCACAGTTTTTCTTAACTGAAGTAGAGAAGTTTCTCTAGAGCTCTTCAGGGACGATGAGTTATCTGGCTGTTGTTCAGTTTCATAAAGAGAGAAGAGAGACTCATAAAATTGAGGACATACAACAAAAGACGTGCTTACATTTGATTAGTTAAGCTTTACAACCTAGGAGCTGTGTGATTTTCAGCTCTTGCCTGGTAATCCTATGATAGCAGTGAACCACTGCCCTGTGGTGAGCCTCAACCCCTTAAAGATGCCAGGAGTGCCCAGTTCCTCGTTTGAAATTGCTTCAAATTCTATGTCAACAGATGTGATATGAGATCTCTCCTAAAATATGTAATGACTGGGTTGTAAGAAATTATATTAGAGTCATAACAGGTAAAAGCAGAAAACCAAGTGTGGTACTTTCAGGGGAAAAAAGGTTGGAATTCATCGAGAGCTTCAGCTAGTCACTTACAACAAATGGGTGTTTACTGAGGAGTTCAGCTTTTTGGAAACACAAACTGGGAAAAATTAGGGCTAAAAAATTCTCTTTGTATGAGGGAGTTGCATGGCAGATATGCTGACATACAGTACTTATTTTACTCCTTAGAAAGTTTATAGAGGTCTTATTTGTTGGTTACAATATAAACATGACTATTTTTGTTAGCACGTTTTAAGTCTTTATTAGACTTGGTTTTGGTTAGTAATAAAATGCAAGATTAAGGGTACTAGTAATAAAGCCACAGAAAAACAGTAAAAAGTGCTAATATAAATAAAATTATTAATCTAGCTAATAAGAATTGAGGCCTAACCATTAGATTAAGAAACACTTAAAAAATGAAAACGCAATAGAAAAACATGTAAAAGCCATGCTTAAAGTAAGCTTTCTCCAAATTGGAGAATTGTGGCATCAGAAATCTGTCAGATCCTTATCTCTACCTCTTGTCTATAACCCTTTTTGTAAGAATTTTGCTGTTATGGTGGGAAAAAGAATCAGTATTATCTAATCCAATTGTTACCACCAGATTTGCTCCAACAATGGCACTACTTAACCTGTGGCATGAGTAAAGGAAAAGATAAGACACAGAATGTTTTAGGAAAAAAAAATGTTTGTTTTGTATATATACATTGAATCATGCTTTATGATTTCTTCTTATAGGTAATTTTTTCCAAATGTTGTAAATATAATTTAAAAAACATTATGCCTTGCCAATGAAGCTTGTCTTTATTTTCTTCCATGATGCTGGGATACAAAGTGAAAGAGGAGTGTGCAGTTGCAGGGTCTGCAGCAGGGCTGGCAGCACAGGAAGAATTAACCACTGCAGGGAAAGGGAAACTGCTCCAGATACCCACTGAGAGCCTGCAGAAGCATGGCTCCGAAGTGCATATCCATCTCCACTTGGGGTGGAGCAGAAACCGCACTCCACAAAGGGCAAGAGGTTCAGAGTTGTCAACATTTACAGGGAAAAAATGAAAAGCTGTGATGACTACAAAATCCTGTGTGAGGGTGGTAGGGGAGTGCCTTTTCCCAGAGGCCCAGAGACTCCTTGAGAAGTGCCAGGGCATCCCTGGGAGGTGAAATATTACTGAACGTTCCTGAGGCACATTCAGACCGCCTGCCTAGGCATGGTTCTGCTTGGGCATGTGAGCCCTGGTAATAATCCTACACTGATCCAAAGTGACTGCAAGATACTGGAAGGAAAAGTGAAGGACTGGGGACTCCCATCTGTCCCTCCAGTGAAGGGACAAAGATGGATACAGTAGACAAATGTATGGCTGAGCAGATGGTGCAGCCAGGAGAGCTTTCACCGCTTCGTCCAAGAATATTTAATGATTCATTCATTGATGGATGACAGAGCCCAAAACACATAAAAGAGGAAGCGAAAACTTTGAAGATTGCTTTGCAAATCTATTGAGGACAGTTTTAATTAAAGACCAAGACTAGCATGGGATAGTGGACTAAAAATGAGTGTAAACAATGCTGACTTGGTCAAAGGTCAAGAAACTAGAAAAGATACATACTCACTATAGGTTTGTAGTAGTAACAAAGGGGATTGTAGCAAAAGTTACCAAACATTTTAGATTTCTGTATATAAGATAAAAAACATGGGAAATACATCTGAGAACCTGGAATTATTCATGCAGATGATCAGAATGTGATTTAATTTATAGAATAGACTTAGTGAGAAAATTCACATAACTGACATATTCATAGTCTGTTCATGGAGAAAAGGAAGGAAATGTTCCTTGCATTTCAGAGGCATACACTAGATATGAGGTCTTGAATGTAGTAGGAGATGAGTAGTGCTGAAAATCTCTGCATGGGGATGAAAAGGAAAAAAAATACATATGACACAAGAGTGGACCACCAAATCAAGAATGTGTTTGAGACTTTGTGAGAAACAAGAACAGTCAACTAAAACACAAATCTTATGATAGTGGGGAATCTTCACCAGCTAGGAAAGGAACACAGGAATATAAAGTTTATACCTGTTCTGCTAAACAGGAGACAAAGGCTGGTCTCTGGGTCTGAGGACAAGCATGCACACTAGTTTGCTTCCTTGCTGTTGAGGACAAACCTTGTTTAGAGCAGATGGACACTGTCTGAACTACACAAAACTTGGTCCTGAGTCTACTCTGATCTCCTGTGGCCCAAGGCGTAATAATAATCTTATATGACACCTTCATTTGCAATTTAATGTGTCTGAAATAATGCAAGGGCTGTGTTGTAGCTCACCAGGCTGATGCTTTCATAGCATGAAACTGAGAGCACGTGCTGCTTACCTTGGGGGTAACATGAAGGTGGAGGCCTTCAAAAACAGGTTACGCAGTCATTTGTCAGGTGGGGTTTAGGTTAGGTATTTCTTCCTTTGGAAGATGCATAAAACCTGGTTTCCTTCTCAAGCCTTTTTTCCCTGAAATTCCTTGATTTACTGCAAGAAAAGAAGAGGGGAAGTGGAGACAAGAGAATAAAATTTTAAAAATTAATAAAAATAAAGCTACCAATTCTGAAAACAACATTTAAACAAAAAATGTAAAAAGACATTTCAGTGTTTCTCAGTGACAAGTTTCAAAATTAAAAAAGGTGTTTTCCTACAAAAAATATTTTGCTAAACAATTTTCTGTGGGAAACTATGTTGTTCAGAAAGTCTCAAATAATATGACATTATTAATGTTCTTAAAATGTGAAGAGCTCATATTGTTCCACTTCAAAGTTTCTCTTTTGTGCTCGTTTTCTTTAGTTGATGTTCTACAGATTCCGTCTGGGCTTTGTACACTTGCATATTCTGAGTTAGGTCTGAAAACTTACCAAATCACTTAAAGTCCTGATTTAAAACAGGACATATTTAAAACCTGTATCTTTTCATTTTTTGTTTTGGGAAGAGAATAGTTACCAGAATTTGGTAGATCAGTCTGTGTTTTGTGAGATTGCTCTGTCTGTTTGCTGCATTCATGTGTTCTATTTTTAATGTACAGTCAAAATGCCTAGAGCACCAGCAAGCAGCTTTATTATTTTTCTATAAATTTGAACAAATAAATAGAGTAACTAAATAAAAGAACCAAGGCAAGCAGAGTGGATTTTGGATTTAGAGAATTCCCTGACTGAGGAAAATTGAGGTATGATAAAAATCCTAGAGGCTTGGGTGCATTCCCTTATGCAATCAATTTGCATATTACTGTTATGAACCTATAGTCATAACTCCAATGTAAACTGTCAGTCATCTTCATTTCATAAATGGAAATTGGCTTGGCTCCCACTAATGCTCCTGGGATCACATTAATGTTTCTTCCAGAGGAAGAAACTTCCCATCTCCCTTGTTATAGGCAATACCCGTTTTTGTAAGAACGTGATTCTTACTGACACACCCACTTCAGGGCCACCCCTTGGCCTCTGTGTGGCTGCTGTGTGCAAGAAGAGGATTGCAACCACTGCGTGGGTCAGCATGCTCCTCTTATGGTCTTTAGGTATTGCTCACCCTACAAGGCAGCCTATGAGCCCCCTGGGACAAAGCAGTTGTCATTGTTGTAGGGTCTGGAGTCTGCCTTTCCCAAAGCACCTAGAGATGTCTTGTTCAGGCAGCCCTAGGAAGTAACTTAACAACAGTAGTGTGTAGTAACAACAGCACCTATGTAGATGTGACCCCTTTGTGTCTGTTTCAAGGCATACTCAATTTTTGAGAGAGTCAATATAGTCTTTGGATGAAAAGGCAACTCTGTTTTATCTTATTTTTCCCACGTGAGAAATCTCCAGATTCATGCTTTGTATTTTTTAAACTCTCACAGATATTGCCTAGCAAGTATCTAATTTCTTACTAAATGGTTTGGTCTTCTCCAAGAAACTCTGTGCTACTTCTGTGGGACATCACTCAGAGGCTCTGCAGGAAAGAGTTTCTTCCTCAGTACACTGACATTCTTATATGTGTTCAACTATCAAGAAACTCTGTGCTACTTCAGTGGGACATCACTCAGTTAGAGGTTCTGCAGGAAAGAGTTTCTTCCTTAGTACACTGACATTCTTATATGTGTTCAACTACATAGTATTTTTAAAGCCAGTACTAGCTTGACTGTCTGACTTCATTTTAGAAAATGGGTATAACTCAAACCATGGCACCACATGCTTTTCCCTACTTTACAAACTGGGTCCAGGTAAGATTCCTGATAGCTTCGAGGTGAGGCTAATAGAAATGGCGAGCTACTCCTTTCCTGTCTTGGCAAGAGACTGATTTGAAATAGTAGTCTGCATTGTACACCATACAATCCCTTACATGGCCAGTATCTTTACACTATAGTGAGGCTGTCTGAAGAGAAGAATATTTGACATTTTCTTCCATTAAAAATGAATTTATTACCATTAAAAATAACTTTATCTCACCACTCATGAGGGCGAGTATTATCAGGAGGCTTCATATTTGATAAATATCTTGCTGAGGGTTGCCGGTTGAAATATTTTTCTCTAGTGCCACTAAGGTAAACAGACTCATTTTTAAGAATCGATTTACTTTAGGTACCTTCTTTCTGAAGGGTTTAATATTTGATTAATATTTGATATTAGATACATGGTGATGAGAAGTAATGAGAAGTACTGGTTTGCTTACACTGCTCTGCTTTGGAAAAGAATGAAAATGCAGTGATTTACTAGAAATAGCAATCAGAATTTTGCAGCACAAAATGAATCTGGAGGCCTTAGTGCAAAGGAGTGAAGGTTCCAGAAAAAAGGCTGGGGCATTCCAGTCTGCTGCCAAGGCAAATGCCTCTTGAAAGCAAAGCACACAATTGACTTGTGTGTGTTTAAAGCAATATAATTAGAGAAGACATAGATGCTCTCTGTGGGGTTTAGTTAAGGCTTTATGTTTTGCTGATAAACTTCACAAGCTCCTAAGTGTGATGCCTCTGCTCCATAACACAGTTTTAGATTTGAGACATTTACACTCACCACATTCTCAATAAAAAGAGCAGTGTGGCACCATCAGGGTAATTTACCAGTTCATGTTTATCTACATAGACACAGAAATTATTTCTGTTTGTGTCTGGTCATTTCAGATAAAACTACCATTTGTTAATCTCTTACTTTAACAGAGTTTTCCTTTATGGGGCCATGCTTACACAGTTCTTTAAGTACACTAAAAAAAATGTAGAATTCTGTTTAGACGAAGAATAAGAATGATCTTGTGCTTAACCCACATGGTTTCCATACAGTGATTACTGCTCCTGCTTATCTGCCTCAAAAACAGATAAGGTCATTTCTTTGTGGAACTTGCTGCCTACAAAGCCAAAAATGTTATTAAAAAAAAAAAAAGGAACAGAGGAAAGTCTCCAATTTGTGTTTCCACGTCCCTAGACAATTTTGTGGACGTATACATTTAAGAAAGAAGGTTTGGGACAAGCAGCTAACAGTGGGTTCCTTACATAAGCTTTTTGCATGCAGGAGGTAATATAATATATTGGATGGGGAACCAAGAGAATTTTGTATTTCTGAACATTCAGCAAAATATTTACCCTGATGAATCTACTGAAAAGCAATTTTCAAGCACTGGTTAAAAGATTATTCCAGAAAGTGAATTTTTAATTTTTAGATAAGTGGCCAAGATACTTCTAAATTTATCTTGGCATATCTCAGACTCCTTCCGTTACTGTACTGGATTTGCCTCCCTTACTTGACCAGTATGCTGAGCAGTATTTTCATGCCCTGATTTATCCCCTTCTTTCACATATTTTTAAGTGTTAGTGGCTTATCTGTCCCAAATGATGATCCCTGTGATTTAGCCTAAATGATCACATTGATATCTTTCAATGTGCCAAGCAAAATGTTGCAGTATTTGAGATTTGGCTTAGCTGGATAGTTCTCATGCATTGAAATTAAAATACATTGAAAAAAGAGGATATAGGAGAGAAAAAGGAAAATCACTCATTCACAGAATTCTTAATTATCTCTGGTATATAAAAATATCCCTGAAGGAATTACTTTTTATCACATTCTTGGTTTAATAAAGCACATATTCTAATTAAATTATTAAGGAAAGTTATAATAATAAAAGGTCAAAGTAATCAAAAACCATCTTTACTCACAGTGTAGGTTATCCATTCTTATACAAAGAGCTGGCTCTGCCAGCCCTCCTCCCTCACTGCCCATGATAAGGAAATCAAGCAATTGTTTTGAACGGAAGTAAGAGCAAGTGACATATTACAGCTAATTAAGATATTGATGTAACATTTGCCCATAGGGAGAATGGAACAGAATGCAAAGTTTTATTTTTTAAAAACCTTTCTTTCCTTGTAAAACTTCAAAATTATTCAAAGCAAGTAGACCCTGGTTTTGCAAGCTGCAGCTGGCTGATTGGGCTGGCAGAGTCCCATCCACGGTCCCTCAGGGACCATTGATTGTGGTTCCAGCATAGAATAAGAGTGGCATGCTGGTGCAATATGCTGCCTCAGGAATCCCAGCACTGTGAGCCCACCTGAGGCCTATAGTCTGACTAGATGGTGGCAAGTGTTGAAATTTCATGTAGTCTCCATCCTTGGAGATATCAAAATTTGTCTTGGTGTCCTGAGCAACCTGAGAAGTCCTTTCTCACCTCTGCCACTGTGATGGTGTGCTCCCCCACCTCAGCCTGACTTTAATCTCCCAGAACCCTGCTCAAAGTGGATAACCACCAGTGGTGGTTGCAATGGGTGCACCTGGTCATGATGGCTGAATCCTGCTCAAAGTAGATTCAGGGGAGACAGATAAAAACACAACAGCCAAGAGCTAATGGGAGCAATGCACCCACCTAATCACAGTGCTCGTCAACATCTGACTCAAACCAACTTTGGAAGAAACTAGCACCTGTGGTCAGTATGTAAATATCACTGAGTCAATCATCTTACCTCCATAAATAATGAGGAGCCCAAGAGCCCTCCTGAAAAAAAACAGTGGGCTGCACACCAGGATTGCCTCTGGAGTAGGGATGCCTCTCAAGGTTATCTCTAGAAGATGAGTGATTCCTTGCCACATCAGATTCTTGGTAAGTGATTAGTAGCATGCTAAACTTTGAAATCTTAGTTAAGTGATACAAAGGATTGATTTCACATATATAATCCTTGGATCTAGCTGTGCCTGGACTCCTCTCTGAGGGGTCTTTTCTGAACTCAACAGGAGACCCTCCCTGGCTGAGTCTTACCCTGTCCTCTGTGCAGTAAATAATTGAGTGTACCTTGCCATTGAATCTTGTGGTTTCACAAGATCCACAGATCACCACTGCTGCATTTACTATCAGATTTTGTTAAATCACTGTTTTATATCAATAAACATATTGCTACTTACTTCACTCACTTATGAGTGAAGCGTATCACTCATCTGTGACAGCTATGCTGTGATTCTGTGATATGTTTGGTGCCAAGTGGAGATGTCAATATAGTTGAGACCTTTTCCAGAGACAATAGAAAGGGAAGGTGTGCCCATCCTTACTCCCTGAGTTACTTTATCTTGAATGTCGTCTTCTTTTATATCAAACTCAACATCTCTTCAGGTCAAGAAGACTCACATATTCTGAGGCACATCTTGCATAATTTACCTGGTTTTATACAAGTTCAGTCCAAGTAACTGTGTATTCAGCCAAGCCAAACACCAAGTTTACCTGCAGCCAACAGAGCATAGAGATTTGTGGCTCAAACTGTAATTCCTGTACTACGTGGCTGTCTGGAGCCACCTTTCCTTCTGCACAGCAAGCAGAGCTCAGTCTCAGTCTTTTAGTTCTGTGTCTTTAGTATTTATAGTCCAGAAGTAAATTTCTGCCTGGTGGACACTTTTAGGCAGAGACTAGAAAGATTATAGTAGAATAATTAGCCATCTCCTATACCATAATGTCCCCCTGATTTTGTGGAAAAATTATCTCTCTTAATCTTGATAAGAGAGATGTCAAGTATACAGCTTGTAGATGCTGGAGTGCTCCTGTTAGGTCCACCTGAAACTGTCTTTGCCCTAGGCTGAACAAGCCCGGCTCCCCCAGCCTCTCCTTGCAGATCAAGCATTCCAGCCCTTGTCTTCATGGCCCTCTGCTGAACTTGCTCCAGTTTATTGATGTGTTTCTTGTATCAGTGGGGCCAAAGCTAGAAGCAGAATCTAGTTGTGGTCTAAATGAGTGATCTCATTTTGGTTGCTCTCTTGTGGATTCAAGTGCTCCATTGTGAATTTTATACCTAATAACTGAGCTCAGGCTCATACATTAAATTTAGTAAATTTGTGACCAAGTTGTAAACCTTACTATATGTTAACTCCATCCACATAACAGCCGATGGCTTGGTGCCAGCCATCGGCTGCCTCTCCACTTGCCAAGGTACAGGTGACAGATCTTTCAGAGCTAATCTTTTAAAATCTTTAAGATTTTAAAAAAGGAATAGGAAAATGTTGGCCTGAGGAGGTGAACCTGTTTCTCACAACACAGACGAAGTTTTCAACTGCTGTATGAAGGGAAGTTCTCTGCCTGTTGTGCTGAGCGTTTGGTTGTTTATACAAACTGGAACAGCATAAACAGGAAAGAATAAGACATCCTACTAGCATAGCTTTGTCATGCAAAGCAGTTTAAAGGTATATTTATGGATATACGTATATGCCTGAGTTAGTTGTGAAATAGCTGTCTCGAGTGGTGGTAGTCCTACAGGGCTTGCAACATGGAATTCAAAACAGACTGCTATGTACCCACTTCTGGTGTTTGCTGTGGGGTTTTTTGTTGTTGTTTTGTTTTTTTTTTTTTTAATTTTAATAAAACTCTTTATTTGTTTAAGAATAAATGTGGGACTTAAAATTGCAGTGCCTGCAGTACCTAATGCAAAGCTGTCTCTGTTATACATATGGTAGCTCTGCGGCCTATACATTGACTGCAATAAGGATGTGTCTCTGAAGAAATACTAAAACCCCCATATTTTAATCATGACAAGCTTTGGTATGTGATATCTGCTATTTTGTGGTGGGTACAGTTTGTACTGTTACATCAAGTATCACAACTATTCCATATTACTTGGTAACAAGGAACTGAACTAAATGACTGAGATTTGCTTTTCAAAGGTTAGATTCCCCTTGACAAAATGGGGTGCAACCAGCTCTCAAATGGTAGCCTACAGCTTCAGAAATCTGTTCACTTCCCAGTTTTGCAGCAACTTTGCACCCCTTTGAGCAAAACACTTGCTATTTCCCAAACCCTGGTCCCCATTTTGAAAGGGAAATAATAATGTTTCATTTCTACCTACTTCCAGCCTTTAGAAGAAATTTTTCAGGTCAGAGGTTGCTATGTGGAGACAGCATCTGAGCACAATGGCGTTTTGAACTCCCTTACCGTCACTAGCCTTTGACCAACACAAGTTGTGAGTTAATTAAAAATGTAAAGCTGCATAGTTCTGTAAATGTACAACACTTGCAATATGGCCTTGCATAATCTGAGAGCACTGGGGATTTTTCTCCTGTCCAAAGGAATCAAGACTCCTCTGTTCCAGTCTTTCTTTCTGTCTGACTTTATAAACTACTTATTTCCTAATGCTTTAGTTTTTAAAATTGGATGTAGTGTTTTCTAGTTTTGCCTTAATAGAGCACAATGCCATTATGTTGTAGTGCTTGGGGCTACATCTGGCTGGCAAGTGGTCACAGCGGTGTTCCTCAGAGTTCAGTTTTAGGGCCAGTTCTGTTCAATATATTAATCATTGTTCTGGATGCAGGAATTGAATGCATCATTAGCAGGTTTGCTGATGATACCAAACTGGGAGATGTTGTTGAGTCTCTTGAGGGACAGGCGGCCTTGCAGAGGGATGTAGATATATTGGATCATTGAGCTATGATTAATAGGATGAAACTTAAGAAATCCAAATGCTGTATCCTGCACCTGGGGTGGAATAATGCCAGGCACAAGTATAAATTGTGAGAGGAGTGGCTGGAGAGCAGCCCTGCAGAAAGGGATCTGGGGTGCTGGTCAACAGCAGGCTCAAGAGGAGTCAGCAGTGTGCCCTGGCAGCCCAGAGGGCAAACAGCATCCTGGGGAGCATCAAACACAGTATAACCAGCCGGTCAAAAGAGGTGATTATCCTGCTGTATTCAGTGTTGGTTTGGCTTCCCCTGAATATTGTGTGCAGTTATGGGATCCACAATTTAAGAAGGGTGTGAAGAATGTCCTGTGAGGAGTGGTTAAGGACTTTGGACTTCCTCCTAGATTGGAGAAAAGGAAACCAAGGGTGAACTCATTGCTCTCTACACCTTCCTGAGGAGGGTAAGTGGAGAGGGAGGTGTTGATCTCTTCTCCCTGGTATCCAGTGATAGGATGAGTGGGAATGGTTCAAAGCTGCACCAGAGGAGGTTTAGACTGGACACTAGGAAGCATTTATTTACTGAGAGGGTGGTCAAACGCTGAAACATGCTTCCTAGAGAGGTGGTTGATGCCCCAAGCCTGTCAGTGTTTAAGAGGTATTTGGACAATGCCCTTAACATGCTTTAAGCTTTGGTCAGCCCTTAATTGGTCTGGCAGTTGGACTAGATGATCATCATAGATCCTTCCAACTGAAATATTCTATTCTACTGAGGAATAAGCATGCAAGGTAAGGAAGAACAACTCTGGCTCAATAGCTAATAGGCAAAGAGCTATCACAGAGTGAAGCTGAGCTTATACAACTAGAAAGGATCTTTAATATATGTACCTAAAGAAATGAAGGTTACTAAGTTTTCTTAATAGTTAGTTACATGATTTGACCGCTTCAGGATACTCAGCCTGTTATGAATTTACAATCAGATTTTTAAAGTTCAAAGCTGGAATTTTTACAAAGACTTCCTAAACTTGTTTTAGCAAGAGGAGTTTTCCACTGATTTAATCCAAATCACCAATAGACTGAAACATCTTAGTGTTTTCAAAATTTGAAATGATCTGAAGACTCTTTATCCAGTTCTGCTGCTGATTGAATGATGGGATTGGAACTAGATGATCTTTAAGGTCCCTTCCAATCCAAAACATTCTATGATGCCATCAAACACAACAAATAGTTAGAAAGTATTGAGTGTCATAGGGTCTGCTTGGGCGGGTTTCTCACCACCAGTTCTACTAAAACCTTCAAATATAAGTCATAGGGACAAACTCCCAACTTATTTTAAGAACATATACATCATTATGAAAAGCGTATGAGAAAGTATGTGGGATAATGAGAGACCAGATTCAGTAGCCTAGGCATATTACAGAATCACAGAATGATGGGGTTGGAAGGGACCTCTGGAGATCATCCAGTCCAACCTCCCTGCCAAAGCAGGTTCACTTAGAGCACAAGGTCGTGTCCAAGGGGCTTTTGAATATCTCCAGAGGAGAATTTCAGGCATATGTTCCCCAAGTCTTTTGAGAGGTTACTGAGAATCAAGCATCTAAGAATTTGATGTACACACTGACCAGTTTACTCTGGTTATTTAAATTTTACTTTCATATTTGGACTCTTAAATGTCCCAGTTATGAGATGTAATGAACAACATTTACTCCCTTTGTTCTTGGGTACTGAAATTCCTGAATTGTGGAGTCTGAAAAACCTCCCCTTTTCTCAACTCGAACAGAATCATTCAGATTGAGTAGGAAAATACTGACTTTAACAATACAGGTGCCATGACAGCTAAAGAACAAAACTTTGTAAAGGCCAAGCAGTCACAAAAATAAGACAAGCTTCAAAGCTTGTCAGGATGATCCTAACAGAAGGATGTAAATGTTGGATTAAAAATGTCATTTATTTTTGTGCTTTGTTTTGATAGAAAAACTCACAGGCACTACCTCCGTGTCAGAACAGGGAAAAGAGAAGAGCAGTCATTTTTCCCCATAGGTCTGCAGCGTCTCTGATGTTCTTCTGTTTGGCAAGTGTATCCAGCTCACATGTGCTGTCCTTAAGAGGCTGCAAAGTTCAGAGCCATGGCATCTTGCAGCTTTGCAGCCTGGTAGCTCAGACAAAGCTGACCATCAAACCAAATATACATTTATTTACTCTTGGAGTCTGGTTGAAGACCTGAGCTCTGTCTTTAGCTTGGTACCAAAGAGGCAAAGAGCTGTGTCTCTTTGCTTTTCAATTATGCCACTAACAGTTCAGACTGAGAGTAGATAATTTGATTACATCCTTTTGTCTATAAACCTCTTTTGTATCCAGTGTGCTCATTTGTGAGCAAAGACTTTTCTTACGTTCTGGAAGCTTTGTGTACAGTGTGGTCTGGACCAAATTATAACAATGGTAATTTACATACCAATCCCTCCCATACCAAGATGAAGAATGGAAAAGAGAAGTATTCAATGTAGATGGAAGATGTCAGCCCACATCTTTCTCACTGATGAATTGCAGGAAGAGAGAAGTTGATTTGATATAATTTGCTTCACTGCTGGTGAACTGTTAGTTCCCTACTGGGAGCACCTCTAGATGGTCAGAGCAAAATGAGTATTTTTACTCTGGAACACAGTTTGAAAATTTAGCTGATATTTAATATCTAGCAGCTAAAGCAGACAAGACAGAAGTACACAAACATAACTCTATCAAACAAGCATTTTGTTGCATCAGATGCATCATGGGGTAAACTTGCATTTAATAAAGTTCAGTAATGGCCACATTAGATAGTATGTCAATGACCTGCTGTAGTGTATTGAAATTGTCTGTATTTTATTGCAATACCAGAAGATTTTTTGACTGAAAACCAAGAAAATATGTTGCTCATTTCATAAAAAGACATGAAAAAACCCAAAACCCAAACATGAAAAACTCGTGAGGTGGTCAGGGGGAAAATGCTGTATGAAGAACTTTGTTTGATCCACTGGTATAGTGGTAAGTTTTCTGGGGAAAGAAAGAAAGAGGGCCTGATTCTTTAAAGAGACCAATGTCCCTGAACTGTAGAGAAGCTTTATATGTGTGCTGATAAAGACCTCTTGAAATAACAGCCTTTCTTTTTTCCTTCCTCTCCCACTATCTGATGGACAATTCTGTTTCTAAATCAGCACCTGATATCATACAACTCTATTTTCAGTTCTCTTATCTCACAGAAGGGTTTTTTACTGCACATCCCAATATCTAATTGCATCCCTTTGCAGAGTTGACCTGAAATGCACCTTTGAATGTGCTCATGCGTAAGATCTCTGATAATCTAAAGAACATAAAGTGCTACAATAATTTTGTTGAAGGGTGGTGTATTCCCTTGGGAAGGCCTAGCAAGCAGCTTGGTCTGGAGCAATTTTTATTTGTATTCCATGTGTAGTGCAAGAGAAAAGGAGATTTGTAGTGCTTTAGGATGTGACGGCATTTTTGTGTTGTTTTAGACAGGTATAGACATATTTTCCACATACAGAGAAATGAATTTACTGGGTTCTTCTTAATGGCATGATAAATCCATGGGGCCACCACTGTAATTCTTTTTCTTATGCCCCTTCTCTGTTCCACCATCTGTATTGGCCGGACAGGTGAACAAAACCTGAGCTCTGCTGCTGGAGGTAATTTTAATCTGCCTCATTGCCTCCTGTTTTAGTTAGCATATTCTTTGTCATTGTTCCTCCAGCAATGGAAACATGTTTCTGGTTGTTATTCCATGCACCAGAAGCAATATGTCAAGTGTCACTCAAGCCCTGAAACTTGAACACTCAACCCTTTTCCAGCTTCAATTCAGTTAAGTGTCTGTCCTATGAAGCAGGAGTCTAGGTTTACTTACCCCTATTAATGACCTGAAGCACCAAGCACCAGCAATCAGCTCATTTAATCTTCGTAGCCCAAATCCAATTTACTTCCAGTCCCAATCCTTCCTTTGATCTGATTTTCTGTCAGACCCTATATAAAAATTACAAGTGGATTTGGTCTGTGTGGACTGAATGTAAAGTCTTCAGCTAGGTGGATCTTAGCTCCCTGCAGAGAGTGTAAGGGATGATCTCAGCAGTCATTCCTCAGAGTTTCAGTTCCACATATCTTTCTAACAAATGATGTGGTAGGAAGCTCTGTTGCTTTTTACCATTTCATCAGCATTGCTCTGATTTGAGACTCATTTATGAGACAATGATTTAGCAAGACTACCTCCAAGAATCTGTGTGTGCATTTAACCATTGTAGCCAAGCACTTATACAGCAATCACTAACTTCTTAAAAGACAAACAGTTAACTAGCAGGAACTCTCCCTGTGTGTTGACATTTGAGTGGACAGGCTGAACTATAAGTGGGCACATTTCAGTCCTCAAACTTTGGTGTAGCAACTGGACTTGTGGCTGGGCTCTTGTCTCCTGAAACTGTTACTATTAGACTTCTGAAGTCTACCTACTTAGTGTCAAAAGATTTATCTTTACTCTGTCAGGAAACACATACCACCTACTACTTACTAGTAGAGCTTGTTCTTGATTAGCCATCTCAAAAGTAAAGGAGAAGAACAAGAGTTCTTGTTCTGAAAACATATTCTGGTCCTTCCTAGCTTTTCTAAGTAGACAGCAGAAAAATTCCTGAGAAGAATAAATGCTATCAATCGAGTTGTGGGCTGCACCCTAAATTGAGTTTTTTCTAAACTTGCTTTACAATGTGTTTTTTTTTTCTTTTCCTCAAGTCCTTGAAATAAAATGGAAATTGAACTCGTATTTTTTGACAAGACTGAGTCTGAGCCAGTCCATTTGGCAGCTGTGAAGATGTTTCAACAGCATGTAATAATTCTTTATGTTCACCTGCTTCTGCACTTCCTACCCTCAGGCAGAGAGTCCTGGTTGGAGGACAAGTTGTCACCAAGCCCAAAGACTCCAGTCTTCCTGGAAGGAACCTAGAAGGATGTTGGTTCTTGCTGCTGTAATTCCAAACTTCAACTCTCCTTCTTCAAGTTCTTCCTCTCAAAGAAAGAGACTAAAGGCAGATTGTCCTGTGTGATTTCATACCACATAGTATATGAAGAAAGATTCTTCCATGTTGTCTGCTGTCTGAGGTCAGATGTTTCTGGAGCTTTGTAGAACTTCTTCACTGAGCTACTGATGCTGACTCTGAACCTTTGATCTGCCAGCATAAATGCTTGTTGAAATGCTGTCTAATCCAATTAATTAGATATGATCTACCTTCTCTTAAACATTTTGAAGTTGATCTCTTTTAGTCCTAACTGTATTGAATAAATTCCGTTAGGAAGCAATTACATGGACAGTTATGCCAATGGATGAAAATTTTTCATCAAAGTCAGCAACAGCCAAACGCAGGATGTGTGACACTAATCTTATAGTATTTTGCATACAGGTAATATATATAGACTATTGGGGAAGAGCCTACTATTGAATGCACAGCAAGGTTTCAAATTAACTTTGAGCTATAACTTACTAAAAAGTCAGGAGTGAATGGTTGGGATTTAATCTAGCCTAACAGGTAGTTTAAAGGGAGAACATGAGTGATATAAACCTCATGCTCAACTTTAAGATAGATTTCTTCCTGATAAAAAGTGGAGGTGTTTCCCTTGGTTATTTTGTGAACCATTCTTTTTTCTTCCTTAAAGAACTGACATTGTACTCCACAGATCAGCTCTGCCCACCACTAACATCTATGTTGAGTTTATTAGGTTTTTAGCCTGTGTTGTGTTTCTCAACCTTGGGAATTGTTTCTCTTTTGGATGTGATTTTTCAGCTCTCTGCCCACCACTAACATCTATGCTGAGTTTATTAGGTTTTTATCCTCTGCTGTGTTTCTCAACCTTGGCAATTGTTTCTCTTTTGGATGTGATTTTTCAGCCTGAAGTTTCTGCATTACTGGAGACTACAAACTTCTGGAAGGTCTGCAAAAGCAAACCAGTTCTCAGTTTAATTGGTTTTGTAGGGTCCAGAATTTTGTTGGAAAACATTTTAGAGGTCTGAGGGTTTGTCATAAGAAAGACAGAAAACCTGCTGACATGATCTAAATTACATTAGACATAATTATTATTGACAATTAATTTTATTTAATTTTAATTAATTTATTTAATCACTTGAAGTCACTCATTAAATGTAATTGCTCTACTACTACATGTTTGTATTAAAGATATTCATGTGAAATTAAGCTCACAAACTACTCATTATTTGAACTGCTTTCTCCAAGGAAAGTGGCAATTTAGGAATACGAAGTAGGTTGAAAACACCATGTCAAATAGACCTAGTTTTGTGGGACACAAAGACCATACTTAGAACTAAGTGGTCCATGGCCTGTAGAGTTACCCATTGATTTCCAAATCTTCATGGCCCACTACAATACAGTAGTATAAATTTGAGATGCTCTTTGGTGTCAGTCTTTCATTATTATTGTTGCGAAGCTACGTTAATTTTGCTCATTAATAAAAGTCAGACTTTCATTATTAATATTGCAAAACTTTACAATCCTAAACATTTCCATTGATTTTTTGCATTTGCTGCCTACCTGATTTAGCTTAAAGCTACATTAATTTTGCTCATTAATAAAAGTCAGTCTTTCACTATTAATATTGCAAAACTTCACAATCCTAAACATTTCCATTTATTTTTGCATTTGCTGCCTACCTGATTTAGCTTGATTCCTTGCTAGGTTCCCTGCAGAAAATCCTACTCATTCTAGGGGCAAGCAGCCCTTCTGAGTCAGGGAGAGGCAACAGGGAGAGCTACCCACATCTCCACACACTGTGTGATTCAAGCATGGTGGGAGTGTCTCTAAGTGCTGTGTAAGAGGCTCTTGCCCCCATCCTGACAACATAATACAGGGCTTTAAATTACCAACTGTGGATGTGCCATATTTTTTTCCAAATGAATAGTGAACACACTGCAGATACTATAAGTATTCTCTGTACTTACTTAATAAACCCAAATGGCTGTAAATAAAAAAGACCTTTCTGAATTAGTGAGTAAATTATAATTGCTCAAAACCTTTTTGTCCCAGCAGAAGTCCATTACAACTGCATAGTATGTCAGAAAACATTTAAATACCTTACAGAGGGCTCTGCAATTCTGCTTATAATGACTACACCTCACCGCTACTCTTGTGCACAAATTACCCCTCTGAGTTTTTGTTCTGGTTTTGTTGCTTTTTTCTTAAAGGAAACAAACAACTCTGGAAGGGTTTTGCTGCCTGTCCGTCAGTTCCTCTTGCCCACTAGAAAATTTGCTGTTACTTGTGCTTAACTCCTTGTTTTCAGGGCTGGGTATGGTATTGACAATATAGTATGATCAGATCTGACTTCAGCTGAAGTCCCTAACAGTAGGGTTCAGTTCTAAACTAAGACATCAAAATTAAAATTTTAATGTATGACCTAAGTGTCTAAGCTCACATCTATGACAGATCCACTCATAGACCCCACTTATCACTCTACAACTACACTACATTGTAGTGTCAGTATCTTCTCACAAGAAGTAAGTGATAGGACAAGAGGAGAAGAATCCTGAAGATTCTCACTTGATTCCACACTGGTCAAAAAACCTCCTTCCCATTTTGCCATGACAGGAAGAAATCCCAGGATGGTTTTACTTGCCTTTAATTTACTTAGCAGATATGCTTGTGTCCTGCTTTCAGCTGGGATAGTGCTGATTTTCTTCTTAGAAACTAGAATTGCACTGTTTTGATTTCAGTATGGGATTTATCACAAGAAGAATGTTGATAATATACTGATATTTTTGGTCGCTGTTGGGAAAGCAAGGGTTTTCCAACTTCTCATGTTTTGTCAGACCACAGGTGCAGAAGAAACTTGGGGGAAGCATAGTAATTTATCAAATGCAATTTGGCATTTGGATATGCCAATGGGATGTTCCATATCATATAATATAATGTTCAGTATGTAAATGAGAGTGGACTGGAAAGCTCTGGCATCTCTCGGGTTCTCTCTCTTCCAGGATTGCAGCTTTGGTTTTGGGATAAGCTCAGCTTTGGAATCATTATTTGGTGATGGTCTGGACATTGGTGAGTAATTGTACTGTGCATCACTCATTTGTATATTCCATTATTACTGTTATTATAATTGTAATTGTCATTATTATTTAATTTAAATTTATTAAATTGGTTTTATCTCAATCCACAAGTTTTCTCACTTTTATTTTTCTTATTCTCTCCTCCATCTCATTAGGGATGTGTGAGCGAGCGGCTGTGTGGTGTTTGGCTGCCAACTAGGTTAAAATCACCACAGCTTGCAGCAGAATAGATGCCATATAGTAGCCATGTATGATTATTGCTACCCTACTGAAAAATGAAATCTGTAGTGTGGAGACTCCTTCCTACAGCAAAAGGCAACATGACTATTACCAGTAACATTGCCAGGCTGGACCTAACTGGGTCTGGAAACTGTACGTGTATGTCTTGCATAAATACATCAATTGTACTAATAGCTTGCTAGTTCTTATGCAGTATGGAATGAGGCTTCTAGCTTGTTCTGTGGCTGCATGGGTGATTTGAATGGCCTTTTCCAAGTGCCTTTCATAAATGTGGAATGCAATCTGAGAAGGACTGGACTCTATTTCAGTGTAGCTAATCAGTTAACTCATCTGTGAACACAGGTATATTTTCTTTTGCTCAGACCCTTGTCTTCCTCTTTTCTCTTTGTAACTATGGAAACTTCTTTCTGTATAATTTAGAGGAAATGTCATTCCAACATGAAAACCTTCATTGTGAAGTCTGGAAATCATGCAGCAGTTTAGAAGTTTGAAGTTTAGAAAATAACACATTAACATTTAAATGAAGAGTAAAAATAATAGACTGCTGTTGAAGTTCAAAGTTAAGGGTGTGAAGTTTTCACAAAGGGTATTTGCATCTTCAAAGAGGGAGTCAAGGGCTTTTGAAACTCATAAGGTAAATTTTGCAACATATACCAGTCCAGAAAACAAAAATGGAAAGGGCCATGATGAAGAATTACAGGGGCTCTGTAACAAGCTATGCAATAGTTACCTGGAATGAGGGCATCTGAAAAAAGTCTTAGGCATATTTTACTCATTCTTTCAAAATAAGCTAGTTTAACACTTGGGTGACCAGAAGATCCTCAGTCAAATCTAAAGCACTTGTCTCTGCACAAAGAAGTAGGCATCATCCTTTCAGCAGCTAATATCTCTGAAGAACCATAGAAAATGATTCAGCTTTTATTGCTGTCAGATCTCGGGCAGCAGAGAAGAAATATGGATGTCACAAATAACATTTTATCCTGCTTTCCTAAACATCACTTGATTCCTCTTCCCCTGGTGCTTTACACTTCAGATGAAGAAGTCTATCAGCGTGTCTAAAGGCGAAAGAAGCCACACTTTAAGTATGAGGTGGTAAAAAAAAAAAAAAACCTGCTCACCAAGTCTTTTCTTTTGAGAAATTTTTAAACATAATTTTTCTTCATTTTTAAATACTATGTGTTACAATGTATCCAATTAACACTATAAAGAAACTACTTAAATGTAACAGACAAGTGAGCTGTCAGTCACATGGAAACAAAGAATGTGTTAACTATGTATGGCCTAGTGAGAGATTATGCTTATCCTCCAAAAGCACACATACCTTTTGTAGTGTAGAACACCTAAAGAAAAAACTACTTTCTTAATACAAAAAGCCCTGTAAAATTTAAGATACATATGTTAATACCTATACTAGTTTTTCAGACAGTGATATTTGGGGGAAGAATAATTTCTTTCTTTCTTTTTTTTTCCCTCTTTCTTTTTTTTTTACCTGCATGACTACAAATGCACTTTGGTGTCTTTGTGTTTCTAGTAGGGGGAAAAAAGGACTCTTTCCATGTACTTTTGCAGAGAGATAAAATAGGATAAAATGTAATTTGTGTTACATTCTGTGATTCTGTAATACAGAACCGTTCATCCCTTTATCCCATTTCTCTTAGTGTAAGAATCACAGAATGTTGGGGATTGGAAGGAACCTCAAAAGATCATCTAGTCCAATCCCCCTGCCGGAGCAGGAACCTAAATGAGATCACACAGGAAGGCGTCAAGGCGGGTTTTGAATGTCTCCAGAGAAGGAGACTCCACAACCTCCCTGGGCAGCCTGTTCCAGGGCTCTGTCACCCTCACTGTAAAGAGGTTACTTCTCAAGTTTAAGCGGAACCTCCTGTGTTCCAGCTTACACCCACTGCCCCTTGTCCTGTCACTGGTTGTCACCAAGAAGAGCCTGGCTCCATCCTTGTGATACTTACCCTTTATGTATTTATAAACATTAATGAGATCACCCCTCAGCCTCCTCTTCTCCAAGCTAAAGAGACCCAGCTCCCTCAGCCTTTCCTCATAAGTAATCATTTCCTCATAAGTGATAATTTGTATCCTAAATTTGAGAAAATAGGTTTACAGGATGGAGTAGGAAATTCCGGGTGAGGTTTTCCCATATTATGGTACAAGTTGAGGATCTAGGATCAGACCTCTCTACACAGCTAATATCTCTTAATTTCTTAACTACAACCCTCCTAAAGGCTCACAGCAGTTTTGCAACTGGACCAATAACTGTTTAATCCCATCTTGTTTGTGCTGAGTCTTTCATGGCATAACAGCTCTAAGGAACTTGTATGTTTATGCATGGTATTATATGTCCACATACATCTGTAGCTGATATTTATTAACTACCCTTATGTACACACTGCTACCATGCCAAACTCTTCCAGCAGTTCTGCAGGCTGTGTCTTCCTTCACCTACTCTTGTGGGCAGCACAGGACTGGTGGAGAGTTCCTTTGATTCATCAGGAATGAGGAACCACATGTTGTGGAGCCACCATCCTTCAGCTTCTTCAGCATTATCCATAAATGCCTGAAGTTATGGAGTGATCCTAGGGTTTGAGTGAGAGCAGAGCCCAGAACCTCATTGGAGCAAATCCAGGAAGCTAAAATTGAAAGCTGGTTGAAGTGCTGACTTCTTGTCCTTCCCTTGGTCATGAGGAGGCCTTGTCTAAGCTGGGAATACTAACGCTTGTAAGGATTCCAAACAGTAATCTCCACTTTGAGTTTTTAACTGAACAAAGAAAAAAATTAAATGTTTTAGCTTTGTGTCATTAAAATTCAAGGCATTCCATTCAAGCTACTGATAAGAAATAGAATGTTTTTTAATCACTGATCTAATGATAGATGTCTTCTTTAGCATCCAATCTCATGATACAAATGTTAGTGACAGCACTAGAGCAAGAGGACAGTAAATATTGCTGACATAGTCACTGGGGAATCCTGAGCCTACTTAACCATTTTCCAAACAGTCTGGTTTTGTAGACATCTGTTTGACTCTCAGAGGAGGGTGTGATAAGTTCATAGAACTACAAGGTGCCTATATTTGTGAATGTGTCAGGAACAGAGGCCATTTCCAGAACTAGAGTCTCATTACTCAGAAAAACAGAAATATGTCATTTGTTTGACCATTACTGGAGTGAGTCCAGAGGAGGCCACGAGGATGATCCAAGAGCTGGAGCACCTCTGCTATGAGCACAGGCTGAGAGAGTTGGGGCTGTTCAGCCTAGAGATAAGAAGGCTCCAGGGAGATCTTATAGCAGCCTTCCAGTACCTGAAGGGGCTACAGGAAGGCTGGGGAGGGACTTTTTACAAAGGCAGGTAGTGACAGAACAAGGGGAAATGGCTTTAAATGGGAAGAGGGTGGATTTAGATTAGATATTAGGAAGAAATCCTTTCCTGTGAGGGTGGTGAGACACTGCAACAGGTTGCCCAGAGAAGTTGTGGATACCCCCTCCCTGTAAGTGTCTGAGGCTGTGTTGGATGAGGCTTTGAGCAACCTGGTCTAGTGGAAGGTGTCCCTGCTGATGGCAGGGGGGTTGGAACTAGGTGATCTTTATGGTTCCCCCCAGCCCATACCATACTATGATTCTATGATTCTGTCTTACAGCAGCTCACAACATATTTGTCCACATAGCCAATAGAATTTGACCTTTTACTTGGATCTTTGTTCTCTAAGGCAGTATGATTTGTAGTGTCAGCAAGTCTGTAGAGGTCAATGGAAAAAAGCAAAGGCAGAAAATCTACTTACTTGGGCTTCATTTTCAGGGAGACATATAGGACTTGTTATGCTAACAGAGATTCCTTGTGCTCTGGAGTGTATTCAGTTTATGCAAGTAACCACATGTGCATGGTCTGTGTCACCTAGAAGGTTCCCATATCATGGGTTGAATTATTTGGCTGTAGAAACATCTTTTATGATTTTTATTCATATGCCTCAAATAAAAATTATGAGACATTTAACAACTTTTTTTGTTAGAGAGAGCCTTTCTAGAGGAAACTGAGTAACACAGATGTGTTATTTAATAAGAACAACAAAAAAATTCCGTGTCTCTTGCATATTGTCCTGTTTGCTGCATACTGAAGACTGACAGAATGGATCATGATTTGCATTCATGTTCTTTGGTGATTTCTACAACTTCAAATGCCTTTCATTAACAAACTATGAAGAAGATATCACTGTTTCTGATATGCTTTTTAATTACATTTAGCTGAGAGCTCCACATTCAAATATACTGTAAAATCCTTTCCTAGTTCCAAGAAAATGAACACATGAGGAAGGCTGAAAAGCACATGGAATTAAAACTTTGTAACAAAGCCCTGGTCCTCTGAGGTGGACTGGGGGAGACACAGAACTGAATACATCAGTAGCATATCAAATTCTTTCAAATAACACCATTTTTGATTTATAGATTTCAGTCCAATCCATGTAATAGTTTTTGCATAAGAAAAATTAAGATGATGGTATAAGCTGCTCAACAAACAAGTGTATTGTTTTGAAAAATAGCTGGAGAATTAGATGGAGCATAAAACTCCAGAATTGGTATACATTTTCCCCAAAGAAATGCTACTTGAGGCTGCATAGCTCCTTGCATGCAATGCATTTGAAAGATGGTCTCTGTATATGGGACGTTGTCATGTTGTTTTTGTTGGGGTTTTTTAATTGTTCTCCACACAAACAAATCTGGAAAGAAAAATTCCATATGCAGAACATGGTTTAATACAGATTATTTAAATGCCATACCAAATCTATGATATACACCAGAGAGGACTATTAGAACCATTGTATTCACTTATATTTGCAGCTGAAAGCTGGGCATTGTAATCAATGGCCCAGGAGTATCCAGATCAATCACTGCATTAGCTTTTTGACAGTTCATATCCGCTAATTATATAAAATACTCTAAAATACTAGATGTCTGCTTGAAATTTAGCAGCTTAACAAGCTGCAGTGACACTCAATTTAAGATTAGTACTACTTCAGAACACAGGGAAGAATCTTTTGATGCACTATGTTTAACGATATTATATTGCTTGAAATTCTTGTTTCATATTGTGCTATTGTGTAAAGTGCTAGACTAAGACTAATTAAACCTTGCAGGAATGTAGCCTGATTAATACTAAATTTGCATTGATTTCCAATGACATAGCAATTAGAGCATGACAAAAAGTTGCAGTAGATTGAAAGTTGAATTAGGGCTTGCGGTTTGAGAAACACTGGGATCACTGTCTCTTGGTTTTATGGACTGTCATACATAAACTAATGCATGTGAGATTGGTGAATGTATTACAACCTGGAAAACCTATCTTGTCTTTTGAAAAGTATATATATTACATATATTTCATATAAATATTTCTGGTTCATTACCCGTTAAACAAAGTGAATGACAAAGAAAATAGGTTGGCTAAGAGGAACTTTTGATAAGGAAGATTTAACATTAAGAGACACACAACTGCTTGAACCAGATTGATGTAATGGACTCTCAGTGAAGTTCTGCTTGAGAGTAATGAAAAGTGCATAATGATAATAACATTTTCAATGTCAAAAATATATTTTAGAAGTCCCTAGATTGCTGCTGAAATATAAGAGGAAAAAGACCCAGAGCCTGATCTTTCTTTTTGATTGATCAGTTCCTTCACAAAAAGATTTACTTCACAGTGTGCTTTAGCTTTTGATGAAAATGTCATTGTCAAGGAATATTAGATGACTTACCAATAGATTCTTTCTCCTACTGGGCTATGCGTTCAGTTTGGATCATCAAGATTAGCCTGTGCCAGCTAACCTTTCTCACTATAGGAAGTCATACAAAATAACAGCTACTTTTCCCAGTCACAATGTCAGGCTGCTGCAAATCGAATGGAAAAGCAAAGGCTTCTTCAGCCTCTGGAGCAGAGAGATTGGGATTGAATCTGTGCAACAATCTCCTTCACATCCTACCTAAAGTCCAGGAGTGAGCAAGGTGAAAGGGCAGCAAGGAAGGTCTCTGTAAATATATTTAAATACACTGGTATTAAAAGGAAGGGTAAGGAGAGTGGGAGCTCATTTGTCAGTGGGGCAGGGAACCTAGTGGGAAGCTACAGGGAAAAGACTGAGGAACCCCAATGCAGCTTTTGTCTCAGTTTTCATTGGCAAGGCTTGTCCTAAGGTAACCCATGTCCCTGAGCTTTCTAGCAGGATTTGTGGGACTAAACTGGTACCTACACTAGCGGAAGAGTTGGGGATTGCTTAAGCCTCTGTGCATACACAAGTCCAGGGGACCAGATGGGATGCATCTAGGGGTGTTGGAGGAGCTCACTAATGACATTGTGATGCCACACTGCATCATTTTTGAAATATCATGGCAGTTAGGAAGGATCCTCATAACTTGAAAAGGGCAAATGTCCCATAATCTTTAAGAAAGGCAAGAAGCAGGATTCAGGGGACTACAGGGCGGTCAGTCTCACCTCAGTCTCTAGGAAGGTGATGGGGCAAATCCACTCAGAATTAATTTCTAAACTCATAAAAGACAAGAATGTGATTGAGAGCAGCCAGCACAGTGGAAATCATACTTGATCATCCTCATTGCTTTTTTGATGAGGTAACTGGTGCTGTGGCCAAGGGATTGCAGTGGATATTGTACACCTTGATTTTAACAAGGCCTTTGACACAATCTCCCCTAGTTTCTTTATCACTGAATTTGTAAGATAATGGCTATATAAGTGGACAAAAATGTGGGTGAAGAATTGACTCAACTAGTGGACCTGAAAAGCTGTGATCAGTGGTGCAAAGTCTAGTAACTAATGGGGTCCCTCAGAGGTCAATAATGGGACCAATACTACTTAAAGTCTTCAGTAACAACCCAGATGATGGGACAGAGTGCAAGTCTGTGGACAACATCAAGTTAGGAGAAAGCAGTCAATATCCTGAAGGGCAGGGCTGCTACTCGGAGGGAAGTGGATAGACTGAAGAAATGGGTTGCAGGAAATATCATGAAGTTCAATAGCAGCAAGATACTGCATGTAGGATGGAATAGCATCCTGTAACACTACAGGCTGGGGCCCAACCGTCTAGGAAGCAGCACTGTGGAAAGGACATGAAGGTCCTTGTGGACAAGGAGTTGACCATGAGCCAGCAGCATGTGGTCGCACCAGAGGGCTGCATTAGGAAAAGGGTCACCAGCAGATCAAGAGAAGTGATCCTTCCACTTTATTCAGAGCTTTTAAGAGCACATCTGGAGTACTGTGTCCTGTTCTGGGCTCCCCAGTGCAAGATAGATATCAATATACTGGATTGAGTCCAGCAGAGGTCACCAAGCTGGTCAAGGATCTGTAGCACAGGGCATATGAGGAAAGGCTGAGAAAGCTGAATTTGTTCAGGTTGGAGAAGGGAAGCGGAAGGGCAGACCTTACTGCTGTCTGCAATTACCTGATCAGAGCATGACAGAGCTAGCTAGAGTCTTCTTGAAGGTACATAGTGATAAGAAGGGAGGCAATGGGAGCAAGTTTCAACATGGGAGATTCCAAATAAATATTGGGGAAAAAAAACATACGATGAGGGTGGTCAAACAGCCATGCGGGATGTCCAGAGAGGCTGGGTAACCTCTGTCCTTGGAGAGTACAGTCTTGAACAACCAGATATATTTAGATCTGTTTTGAGCAGGGGATTGGTCAAGATGACTGCTGGAGGTCCCTCCAAACCTAAGCTATGGTTCTGGGATTCTGACAGTATTATTGACACTGAGAAAATTTACAGCTACTCATATACTGACCACCACACAGATGTGAACATTTGAAGCCAGAGGCAGCCTTTATTTTAAAGTCTCTTAAAAATGGTTGTGATGTGGTGGGGTTTTTCTTGTTTTGTCCTGTTTTTTCCCTTCTGGTAATAATTGTTCAAAAAAAGAAAAAGTGCTGATATTGAAAGCAGGAGGCTGTGAAACAGGTTGTTCTTCCTGGAAAAGATTTTTTGGTCAGTTGTAGAGACAGCTTAAGGCTCTTCAGCCATATAAGCAAATTGTTATTCTTAAGGTTGGGGAAGCAATGCTGGACCAAGCCGCTCCTGAAATGAAAAAGGGAGCAGCAAGAGAAAGAGGTGCAAATGTGGTGAAGAGTAAAAAAATTGAGTCCTGGAAATTTGCTGTCAGCAGAGGATGAGAAGGAGGGGACAGCAACAGTGTCTGCGAAAGGAACCATACTCCTATTACCAATACCTGTGGTCTTTTCCTCCCATAAACCATCCTGGACAGCAGCAGCTGCAGCAGCAAAAACTTTTATTTCCAAGGTGCATCCTGGCCTGACTTGTTAATGTACTTCTGTGTCCACATCAGTCAGGCAAGTTCTGTTCTGTGGATAAAATAAAAAGCACTGAAATTCTCCATGTCTGGAGACTGCTGTGCAGTCTTCCACATTTTACTCTCATGTTATTCCGTTTGTGTCTCCAGTGTCTTATGGGGACTGCTGAAAGTTAGGAATTACAAAGTGTATGTTTCTATAATAGACTGTCTTTTGCCTTGGAACAAGATAATATTATTTTATTTTTTTGAATTTTGCAAAGCCTTTTGGATTTTTTTCCAAGATGGAATTGTTACATTTATATCAAACACATCCAAACAGGTGGTTTGCCACAAGGTTTCTTTGTGAAGCAATTTAAAATTATGGTCACATGGCTTGCTTTCCCCAGCTTTTGTTGTTGTTTTTTGTTGTTCTTTTTTTTATTATTTTTGAAGGACAAAACCTCACTGATCATTAGTATGTAATTAAAAAACACAGCTGGCATCGATGGATTTCATTTCTCACTGCCTGTAATTTCAATTGGCATGCATTTAGTTGATTTTATCACATGACTGTAGGCAGAACAGAACTTCAGTAAGCTTACAGAAAAGTAAAATTAATTGGTATGTATTTCAGACATAAAATATTGTTTTTAAAATGTGTTACCATGGCCAACTCTTCTTTGTCCCAAGGAGTGATTCTTTATACAGCAATTTGAAGGCTTCATTCTGCAGTCATTGAACTATTTGGAGTTTTGCCTGCACAATGACGTGACATTAGCTTGTTCTGTGAGTGGACACCAACAATAGTCTGTAGGACCTTCTCAGCTGTCCCCAAGGACTAAAGCCCTCAGGGCTCAGCACAAGCTTGTCTACAGTTAGGGAATATGACAGTCCAACCTCTGTGACTAGGTCCAGTGGCACACACAGTGGGTCATGTTACCTCCAGTTCCAGTTGTTAAATACAGAGCATCCATTTTTTGTCAATGCATTTAATGTAGTTCTTACCCCAGAGTAAATATATGCCACAAAAATATCTATAAAAATACAGTTTTTAAAAATGTTATCAGTAACTCTTTTTTTTACTACAGCTTGAGGTGTTGCTAACAAGGGGATGAACTGGAGTCAGTTATGTGTTCTACAACTGACATCCATAGCGGTGTCTTTGCACGCTCATTATAACTTGAGGCAAAATATTAATTTGTTATTATAAACCAGGTGCACAAGTTCCAGTTAAAATAGCAACATAGCAATAGATGACTGAAAATAAATTGTCTTCCACAGTTTCCATTAAACCTGTAAATGTCTTTAAATGCAAGAAATTGTTCAGATGATCAAAATTTGGTTACATACACATTAAGAAATATATACAATCTTCCATAGACATTTTTTTCATTGTGAAATTCTCAGATTTGTGCAGTTCTTTAAAAATACAATTGGGAAATAAAAATAATCATTTTAATCTAAATATGTTCTCAAAGGAAGAAGTGGAGAGACAGAAGTGCATTTTTGCACCTGAGAATGAGCCAGACAGAATTATTCTCTTCAGTCAATAATTTGGTGTGAAAACCTGATCTCACTGAAGTCAACAGAAATAGGATTGAATCTTTAGTTTTAATTCTTCCTTGATGGTGAAATTTTCACCTTCTCAGAGAGACAGGATAAGGATAATGCATCACTTTAGTCTCATTTAGACTTTACTACAGCTCCACTTCCCTCTTTACTGAAATTTACAAGTGTTCTTCACCCATCTATGTGAAGGTAAGCTTTTTTCTAATCAGAGTTCTATCATAAGAACAACCGTAGAATACATTTATTTATCTCAATAAACAAAAACCACAATACTTTTTAATCAAGATAACATTAAATAATCAAAAATACTCTGGATTTTCTGGAAACAAACTTTGTCCCTGAGGCCTTAGTTTTACTTTCATTAGTTACCTTGTGCAGAGCACAGGGTCTCCTTCTTTTTCTTAAAGTGCCTATATCTGCTATCTGTATAAATACTTTCTATAACAGAAATAATATTTTTTTTCAAAGATACATAATCTGTGCAGAGTTGATATGTTCTTCCTGAGTATACTTTCAAATCATGTTATAACCATATTACCTATCTTGATGGTTATTTACATTTTAAATTGCATTTATAATTTTTTCTTCAAATGGAAATTGAGGGAAATGGATTTTGAATTGTAATAAGAGAAGGGAAAAAAATAATTTAAAGTTTTTGATGTAAATAGATGGATATAATATTATACAGAAAAATAACTCTTCAAATGGAAATTGAGGGAAATGAGTTTTGAATTGTAATAAGAGAAGGGAAAAAATAATTTAAAGTTTTTGATGTAAGTAGATGGATATAATATTATACAGAAAAATAACGTATTCCTACATTAAGAGGTTTCACCTTACAAGAGCTGTATTTAGTCATCTAAATTAATATAAGTGTTATACATTTGATTGATTTCCAGGTAAATTTAAATTTTAAACACTTGATTGATTTCCAGGTCAACTCAAATGTAATGCTTTGTAGTAATGCACGGTATAAACATTTATTGTAACAGGCACGAATTATTGTCCATATATCAGGACCCAATACTTGACATGGATTTACCAGAGAAAAACTAACTGGCCTATCTCCTCTCCCCTGATCAGTGTTACTACGAGTAATGTGCATTTCAGGTCTAAAGACAAAATAACTTCACTGCCTGTGTGTTTGTACAGAGATCCCTAATCTGATTTAGAGGTGATGCAAATCACGTTGGGTCAATGACCATGATGCTGTGGGATATAACCCAGGTGGTAATCTGATCTGTACGGTCGCTGTTACAATGTCTTACCTGAAAAAGAGGAAATACAGCTTGAATTTGAGCTGAGCTTGAAAAGAAAACAGAAAATCATCCTTTTATTTTATGAATTATGCAAATATGAACTGTGTGTACACTAATTATGGGATTGAGATCACCTGTCTTTGTCTGAAATGTGTCTACACGAGCTGCCCAATCTTGATTACAGTCAATGAAGACAGTGAGGTCTGTTGACCAGTTCCTCTGACCAGTAAAGATGCCTGTTTCAAGCTACAATTAATAATTTAGCAGAATTCCATGGACTACAGTGGAAATTCAGAAAATAAATTATGTGTAAACACCTACATTGGAGATATCCCCATTTAGGCAAGATAAATCCCCACCTAGCTGTCCAAACTGAGATGTTTGAACTAATAATCGAAGTTCCTTCTGAAGTCAATGAAAGGAGACCAGCAGCTCCACAAAGCAATTAATCTTATCCTTGGATGTGTGTTTATCACATATGGAAGGAAACATATCTCCACTATAGGGAACCTTGAAGGTTGCCTTAGATTAGATATCAACAGTGAATTTTGTTCAAGATTAGATGAAGACATGTGAAGCAAGTATCTCAGCTACCATTATAGTCAAAGGGGCTCCCAGTCTCAGTGTATGTAGTTATGAAAAACCCATGAGGAAAGGCTCTAATGTTCATATTTGCTTTTACAGAAACATTATTGTCTCCAATTTAATTTACAAGTCTGATTCAAAGATACTACTACTGCCACCAGTACATGCATAGAAATGTGATGTTTGGCTTATATGTGGAAAACAGAGTATCTGTTTCACCCTCTTTGTTCAGACAGAGGAGGGAAGAAAATATCACTCCACAGCCTTGATGAGCTGCTGTGCCCATAAGTAAGTACCTTCACTACATCGTCTAAGAAATGAATCCTGACCTTGTATAAAAAATGCAAAACTTCCACTGAAGTAAAAATTGCCTTATTCATATGTCTTGGAGCAGAATTCAGCTCTCAGAACTAAAACAGCTTACACTCACCTGCTGCTTTGATTCTGTAATGCATTTTCAATTGATATCTTGTATAAATCATTAATTGACATCAATGTGCTTTATCAAGAACACAGTATTCCAGTCACAAAGTGCCATCCAAATGGAAAGACCCCACAAGTAAGCAAGAATGACCAGAACATTACAAATATACTCTTGAGTTTCTCCGTGACAAATTCTTGCATGACTATTACACATTTACAAGGTATCAGTTTTCATTTGGTCATTGTTGTTTAAAACAGGAGAAGGCTTGCTCTTCTGACCATCAGTTCCTCCTTTGGATGTGTCCTGGAAGAAAAGCCTTGGCATCCACAGTGACATTAAAATTCTTTTGTATTCATTCCGAAAATTCTGGTTAAGAACTCCGTATATTATTGCATTAAGGCAGCTGTTGAAATAGGCCATGAAGTAGCTTATAATGAACAACCATTCAGGAACTCTTGGTGCCATTTCCACAGGATCGATGGCTACAGCCAGTCCAATGAAGTTTAGAGGTGCCCAGCAAAAGGCAAAAATCACAAAAACCACAAACATGGTAAGAAAGTTTCTGAAGTCACTTGGCTTCAGTCTTAGCTTTGTTTCTGACTTGACTCGTCTTCTAACTTGAAGCACTAAAACCCAAATTCGAAGGTAGCAGAAGCTCACAATGGTGATAGGGATGATGAAGTGAATTACCACAACAGCTATCGTATAGTAGGAGCTTGCAGTCTGAACAAATGTGCATGAATAGATGCGTGGATCATACTTTAAAGAGCCAACAAAAAAATTTGGCACAGTTGCAATTACTGTTAATACCCAGACTAAGGAGACGTAGAGCATCGTGTTCCAACAGCTGTACACTTTGTCATAGGCAAAGCTATGACATATATAGCAATATCGGTTTATTGCAATTGCAGTGATGTTGAAAATAGAGCCTATTACACTTAGTCCCATCACAAAGCCACTCACTTTACAGTGCATTTCACCCAAAGTCCATCCATTGTTGAAAATAGCTAAGAGCACCAGTGGGTATGGATACAAGGCCACCACCAGATCAGCCAAAGCCAGGCTCACCACAAATGCATTACCTGGGGAAAAAGAAAAATACATAGACATAAGTCTGAAAGCAAGTATACTTGTGAAGAAGAAAATATGATACACGTGGATCTGCTGGAGTGAGCCCAGAGGAGAGCCACAAGGATGATCAGAGGGCTGGAGCACCTCTCCTATGAGGACAGATTGATCAAAAGGCTTTTCCTCATGTAGGAAAGCAGTTCTCCATTTAATTTTAAGCATAGAAATAATGCTGTGGATAATGATGTAATTAGCTGGGAGACGTAAAACCAACAACCTTGTAGGATTAAAGTCCTCAAAAAATGGCAGAAGTTCATCTGTATACTGTTTGCTTCACCTGCTCTGTAACTGTAGCTTGTTTAATCTGAATTCAGGAACGGGGATCTCTTTCTCCCATATGCTTTAGGGGAAGACCATGCTCATCAGAATTTGCACAACAGCTAGTGAACTTAACAGAAAGCAGGATTATCCATCTGTAGCTACAGAAACATGTTTTATCTCAAGAGTAGTGTAAAACTTATTTTAGATGGTTCCTTGTTATGCATTTAGCAGCCTGTCTGACACTCTCTTTATATTTCAAAGGCCACATAAGTGTTTTTATAGCTACAGTTCACTGACATGGTACTGAATGTAAGGAAATTCCATGCTATTTGTCCCAAAAGTAGGATGTAAAACCAATACTACTGTGTTAGTTTTTGTGCCCTCCCAAGCCACAGTTACTCCCTGCTTTAGGTTGAAGCAGGTCTGTTTGAGTATGTTGTTGGACCTGCACAAGGAGACATTTCCTGCTGGCTTTATATGTGCTGTACTGAATGCAATTCAGTAATGTCATGCTGTTGTGAAAAAGGTAAACAAAATTTTCAGATGCAAAACTACATGAAGTACTTTTTCTGTCTTACTCAGGATTGCTAAGGCATCGGAGAAATGTCTCCAGTTTGGGGCTTCACACTTCAAGAAGTAAGTAAACTCTAATTAAACCTGATCTAGAACAAAGCAAATATCTAGTAGTTCTAGGACTTGTGAGGCAAGAATAAACAAAATAGGGAGAAAATTGAGGGGGGCGTGATAACAATCTCCAAATAAATGAAGTAGGAAAGATATAATCCTTTCTCATTACTGTAGTTAACACAAACAAGCTTCAGTTACAACACAGAAGTTTCAGATTAGACACGGAGAAAAACATTTTAATGGCAAGAAGAAGGAACTGCTGGAACACCTTGCTTTGAGTCTGCCATTGGAGGTTGTAAGAAAAATTAAATAAACATTTGTCTGTACTGGCCTAGATATGGTTGATTCCTGTTTTCAGTATTGGAAGGATGAGATGACTTCGAAGTCCTTTTCTAGCCATATGATAAATAGGATAAAGGATAAGACTAACAAAGTTATGGGGGAATTTTTATCAGAATGTATTTACATTATGGCAACCAGAATTTATCTTATGTTTTTTCATCGCTATATCTGACATTAGAAGACAGAGAAATCAGGAGAAATAAAGAAAAAAATAATCTTTTTTTCTGATTTAGAATGCTTTTTTGAGGAAAATAGAGTGCCTCCAGCCTCAGTTTATACCTGAAATGAAATTGTTCAGTTAAAATCAAGTGGGCATTCAGCTTTTTCAATGAAATTGGAAACTTACTCTAATGTACATTTGGCAAGAGAATTTCAAAGTTGTGTGTATAATTTAGGACTTTTTGAAAATTCCAATTGCAATGAATACGGACAGTTAGCAATGAACTTGTGGAAAACATGATATACCACTTTACAACATAGAAGACAAATGGTGTCATATCTATAAAGGCCTCAAGCAATTTGTCACTTTTATGGTGGTTTACAGGGTCAGGTGTTCACACTGTGCACTGAAAAGTAAGGTCCAATGTTTTGGGTTTTTTTTCTCTATTTGGCTGACTGTGGGATGAAATTTAATATTATACTACTGCAATGAATAATCTACAAAAGTAGAGAAAAACTTCTCTAATTCATAAAAAATACATAATCAACATTTTGAGAAATCAAAGATCTTAGATGTCTTTTAAGTGTTTGCAGAAAGTAAATGTTTCTTGATATACCTAAGACACAGCATTTGGAGTGGCTATAATTACAATCATAAGATAACCAAAGACGCAACTTTTTGCTGTCTGTAACAAAATAGGAAACACATAATGCTTCTCACAGAAGCCACCCATGTCCCCCCCGGTACCAAAAGCTTGCCATGCAAACCCAGTACATTATTATAATTATTTCCATAGTTTACCCAATGGACTGTTCCTAGATTTTAGTTTCGTCACACAGAAGATTATATTAATTTGTAAGAAACACATTTGCTCACTGGAATGGAAACACCTCTTAATTATAAGCAGTAGTTACTAAAAGCCAAATATGTAGCTAGGGATTCAAAAAAATACACATCTGCACTGTTTAAACCATTGATAGTTGGGTGCTTAGAAAAGAAAATAAGTTCTAATATTGACTTTGGGTGCAACAGAACTAGATTGATATTTCATTAAGCATTCTTGCATATTGGTTTTGTTAACCCAATTAATAGGAAAAAGGGAACCTGCACACCTTTTTGCCATCTTGATATGACTTGATATCATAGGAATTTGATCACAGAACAAACTTTTTTATAAAGTCTGGACTTCTATGGGCTAAACATCTGAAAAGGCAATTGAGTTCTAATGTCCCTACCAAACCCAGAAGCAATTGCAATCATCAAGTAGTTCTAAAGGTTTTGTTTCTTTCTTTGGTTTCACACTGGCTAAAATGATTGATTACATATAATGGAATTTTATTTGTTAACAGATGATGTTTTGTTACACATTTGTTTAACAAGTTGCTATACATTGCGTATAGACATCATCCTCTTAGCTTTATTTCCCTTTGGCTACAGTCATGTTTGTCCTTGTGTACTCTTCTTCTGCATCCATTACTCTTGTCTTCTTTAGCATACAAGAGTCTAGCTTCAAGACAGGTAAATTGTTTCTATGCAGCCTATTGTGCAGAATGCTGCATTTTTCTTGGTCCCCTCCTCTCCTACTGTCACAGTTGGGTGGCTGTGTAGCAACAAATGTAAGGTGTAGGGGCAAGCAAGGCAGAAAGTGAATGAACATGACTATAATGTATTGACAGATTTTTTTTTTTTAATACCAAGGATCAATGACTCAGGATAATTACTTTATTCTTCCATTTCCATATTCTAACCCTAAGGGAAAACTCAGAGTTACTCTTGTAGATTTCTTGCTTCTTTATGTCTTTAGTTGGAATGTAAGTGGGAAAGCTCCCTGTTTGGGCTTAAAAACCCCTCTAATAATCAGTACTATGTTTATAATTAAATAGCTTTTTATACTGCCTGTGAATGATAAGAACTAGAGGTTTTCTATGGTACCACTCAGGTAACTACCTGAACATACTTATCTACACTAAAGGAAAAGGAGCAAGATCTTGACTTTAATGAAGTAAATAAGAGTCCTATCATTCTATAAAATGAAGCCAATCATTCCTCTGCAGAGTTCACAGTAACAGACATCCTCAGGAAGAAGTTAGGCTGACAAACTGTCTGTCCATACACACTAGGCATTTCTCTAGTGCTAGCTCACTCTTCAGTCCCCTTTTTTATTCCTCTGCCAGACTCCTCTACCCCTGTACTCAAAATTAACTTAAAAAGGAGAGTTCTGGAAGGATTCTGGTAGCTTTGTTGTCATGGTTGGTGTATAAAAACAGAATCTGAGCTCAGTTTCTAAATAGCATTATAGCCAAAGCCACAAGATTTCACTTCAGGGATGAATGCTGTCATTCATTTTTTAAGTTACTTTTTGTATAAATTCTAAGCATACAAAATGTTTTTTTGTTTTGTTTTGTTTTGTTTTTTAAATGTTCACAAAACACACGAAGTGAGTCTAATATTTTAGTTCTTTCCTGTAAGTCACTAAAGGAAAAAAAAAAGTTTTATGGTCTTCATCATAATTCCAAATTTCCTCAAGTGATATGTTGCTTGCATAAAAAATCATTTCTCAGCTATGACATCACCTTTTTCTAATAAAGATAACCTTGATCCTTATACTAGGCTTAGTATGGAACTTGCTAGGAGCTTATGATTTTTGTTTCTGACTACCAGAAATTTGTGGAAACAAAATGTTATTTTTGTTGTTTTAATCTTAATGTTATTGCTCATATCATATCATATCATATCATATCATATCATATCATATCATATCATCTGCCTTTTAGGGCTCTTTAATGATTGTTGAAGTTAATGGGAGAATTACCATAGACTTAAAGGAGACATAAATCAGATACAAGAAAGTAAAGACCTGTTACTAACCAGAATGTGAAATATAGAAAGTATTTGGTCCATATAACAAGAGCAATAACAATGCAAAACACGAAGCACTTGAATTATATTTGGATGTATAAGAAAAAAAAAAATCAAAACATAAACCATTTTAATAGTTCCTACAACCTTGAAAAGAGCAGATCTTACCTTCAGACAAAGAGAAATAGCAGCCCATTAATCCCAAGGCACGTTAGCCAGGATTCGCTACAGCAAGTGGCATATTGGATCTATTGTTTGAGTCTAGACCAACATGGAGAATGAAGAGGCATATATAGCAGCTTGAAGAAAGCAATCAGTCCTTCAGTCAAGAAGGCTGTCTCTCTTTAATCTCCTCTTGTCTATAATTACTAATTAGTAATAGAAACTATGTAGCTTTGATAAAGTATTGTCTAGAAATTTCTTGTGCAATGTCATTTTTTGAGAATATAATTTATCAGACCTACTGAACCTCAGACCCTACTGAATCCTCATAAGAGTGACTCTCAAGGTCTGGATCAGATAAAACAGAAGCATACTCAACTAACAGAAAATTGGTATAAAATTGACTTCACGTGTCTATGTTTCCACTCCTGTTTGTATAAGAATAACCCTGAAATTGAAACTAAGGACCAATTTGCTCAGCCAAACCATTTAAGTACAGATTGTTCTAAGTGCCAGCTTGAGTGCAAACCTGAGCAAGGTATGAGTTGTTATCCAGATCACAGTTCAGGATTTTGTCCAAACAGATGATTACTGTGATGGAAATGTGTAGCTGGTCTCACTCCTGGAGCTTCCTCATTAATACGTCTGTGTACACATAGATACATGCTATTCTTCGGCTGATTATCTTTCCCAAAATTTCAGTTAATTTTTGGCATACTTTATGAAAGAATTACATAAGATAGAAGGTTATGCTTTCAGAGCCAGGACTTCTGCTAAACTTCCAGGTGGTGGCTTTTAAATTGAAGACCTGGACACTTTATTGCTGGCTCTTGATGCTGCCAGTGACACCTACCTTTTCTGACCTACCATATTTTCCACTGGGCTTCAGTTCAGGCTTGGTTGTGGGGGTTCTCCTTAAGGTTTGTTCTTTAGTGTGGAAAGGAAAACATGACTCTGGAGGGACTGAGGAACTGGCACCAGATAGGCAGGTGGAACTAAGGACTAGGTAGGTTTTTGCTTCCCTTTCCAGAGTGGCTCAGCTTCTGTGGCTCAAATGGCAGGCAGAGAGATGTCAGCTGCTCCTGGACAAAAGCAGATGCTTCTGACTTCCCTTCTGCTCACTCTTGTCTCTAGTTTTGACTTCTTTGTTTAGTAATTTTTTACAGTATTTAAGCTCTTGTGGTTCTTGATTTTTTGTTTAAATAGGTAACTTTCAAATCTCTTTAAAATCTTCTGTGTCAACTCTTTTTTTTTTCCTCACAATCCATCAGAAAGAATAAATCCTGCTAGCCTAATTCAGATGAAACTCTACTCCTGTCAGCATGAAGCCACCAGGAGTGGACAACAGCAGCAGATGGAGCAGAGAATTAAGTCTTTCACACACTGACATTTTAATTCCCTGTGACACTACAAGTCAAAAATGAGGGTAATCTTTGATTTATTGAGACGTGTTAATCTAGTATAATGTTCAACAGTGTGTTACTAACAGAAGGTTTAACATAATGCTCCAAGCAAGTGCCACATAGGTTTTGTATCCTTTGAATATGACATTTTAAAAGTGGTTACAAGCTCCTTATGTTTCATGATTTCAGGTATTAGTGGGATATACTGCAGACACTGATGTAATGGAAAGGGACAGGTGATATATTTTCACTAGAACTGCAGAATTTTACAAGCTCCAGTAAAAAATATACCATAGACAAAGAATCAAGGGTGGATCTCTGACCTATGGAACGGCTGGATTGCTTCTTTTCAGGAAATATATGTTCTGTGGAACTGTTTAAAATATTTGTTGAGTATAATTATCCTATGATATGTATAAGGAAAATTCCCTACTATCACTGAGTACTATATGCGAAGTAGAAGGGGAGTATTTATTGAGGCAGTTATCCTTTTACTGTGCAGTTACTCAAAGGCTTTGGGAGAGCTTTCTGTTCAGAAGAAATTCACACCTAGATACCCTGGAAGTTAGACACCTGTGTTTCCACAGAAAAGCCTAGAATCCATACTAAATAAGGTTTAAACCTTAGTCATCCACTTTCTGGAGGAAAGCACTACACTGTTACGTAGAAGAGGAAAAGAGACACTTCTCATTTTAAGGTTAAACAACACAAACAACCCACTATGGGATATTTCAGTGGAGAACACTCTGTACACCCCCTTTTCAAGCTGTCCTGCAATGAATAGAATGCAGGATTCACAGGACTAGAAGCTTAGCATATAAAAGGGAGTTTGAGATTGTGGCTGAGTGACTACCAGACTCCTTGACTGGGACAGACTTGCGTTCTTGGCCCTACATCTGCATGTATGACTTGGTGCTGGAAGCTACATTTGCAGGAGCTGAATTTTAAGCATATAAACTGTAGCTCTCAGGTGTCAACATAGTCTCGCTGGAAAGAGGCATCTAAGTTGCACTGTTGATTAATATGTTTCTGAGCTCATGATTTCAGCATGCTTGGCAGCTAAGTTTGAGTATAGCTCAGGGAGCAAAGGCTCGGGTTTTTCTGTGTGCTTAGGCTTCTTCTCCCTGTGGTTAAATATGGGAGCACCATACTTGCTGTGAGTTTGCTACCATGAGTTTCATAATAGACTGCAGGTGCAAAAAAATATTTCCAACGATGTGCTGTTAAAAATTTGTTAAAGGCCTGAGATTTGTAACCCGTAGGTGTATAAATTTGTTCACCTGTGGCTTCTTCTAGTGCGAGTAGGGACAGTGGTGACTCCCTATTGCCACCTAGTGCACTAGCCACGACAGAGACGATACATCGCACTGTGAAACACGGCAAAGAGCAACAGCAAGTGTTCGTTCTTCCAGAGCAAAAGTCAGGTAGTATAGTTATGGGGTGATAAGTACTTTTCCGGACCTCTGATACTTTCTGAGATTGCAGTAACTTTCCTGGTACTGAGTGTTTTCAGAGAGAGAAGGGGAAGTAAAAGACGTGAGACATGCTCTTCTAGAGAATTCGTTGTTGTCTAGTGGTTAGGACACTTCCATGGTAGAAGAGGGGGATTGGACTAGATGATCTTTTGAGTTCCCTTCCAATCCCTAATATTCTGTGATTCTGTGAAGAGCCTTTCTTTGAAAAAGGACTTGAGCCTGTGTGTCCTATAGTCACAAAAGAGACTATAGGAGACATAGGCCCTACTCAGCAGCCCTGCCGCTCTTCTGGGGTTAGCCTGCTTGTCTCTTTCTAGGTTATGTTCAAGAATTTCACCCTAGAACCAGAGCACACATGTTACCCCTTGTATTGGAATTACTCTTCATCAGTATGTTTCAAAGAAAAAAAAAAATCCTTATCATTTTTTGGAGACAGGTGCAAAGATTCTCCCAAGACGGATTAGGATTCCCTGGGTAGGGGGGAAGGGGGTGGGAATGGGCTGCGAGTGGTTGTGTCTTGTTTGGCTGCCAGCTCAGTTAAACTATCACACCCTGGTCTGTACCAATACAACTGGTTTTATGATGAGGACAGCAGGTTTCAGTGACACAATTCAGAAGCACAGCTCCTTCTCAGGTTCTCCTCTTGCACTCATCTGAGTGGTATGATGTGCCATTATTTCATTTAGGTCCTTGCCAGCCACTCCTCTACACAACCAGCCTGGGGTTTTTTTGGCAAAATGTTTGCAGAGGAAATAACCTTGCTCTACATGTCTAGCCACCTGCAACTGAGCTGCATTTTGCAGCAGGTGAAGATCCCTTATACCAATGCCCTTACACTGAACTCAGGATCTTGCCTTCAGGATAGTCTAGGATAGCAAAAGGCCCCTGTTGAGGCTGAGAGTGTCTCTATCTAAGGGTACTATTACTTTTCATGCAGGCAATGAAGCTAAGACATTTACTCTGCGTGTGGGCACCAGTGATGACCCAGCTTCAAAACCTCCAGTTGCTTAGCACAATCACTGAACATCAAAAAAACTCCCAGACTATTTTTTTCACTAATTCACAAAAGAAGTTGTGTTTCCTGTATCTGTCAGTACATATCAGCTTAATTTTCTTCGCCTGAAGTAATCACAGCTGTTGATTGCTTCAGCCAAGGAAGAATAGGAAACCTACATGAACAACTGCAAGTACGAAAACTCATTTACTGCTGACAAAGGGGTTAATATGAAAAGCTGTAAAACACAACAGGTGCAATCTAGTCAGATTCTATAAATACCTAGGCAACATATTATTGTTAATAACATATTTTTTTCAGTCTCCCAACACCATATTGCATTTCACAGAAAAAAAGTGAATATGTAACATTATGTAGGATGTTATTTTGTTAAAAAAAACCCCCTCAAAAATAATAAAAAACCCAAACCAAAACTAAAACTTGGTTCAGATCAACTATAAAAGACTGGAGTGTGGAAACAAACAAAGTAAGGATATTTCACTGCTAAAAACTCTGGGCAAAACTTTATTGTGTCCTGGCAGATATTAATTTATATTGTGTGAAAGGCTAGCTCATCTTCTATTACCTTCACTATTACCTTTTATTACCTTCATCTTTGCTACTGTGTTTAACCTGAATTTATGTTGAAATTACATTGTTGGGTTTTTTTTTTTCTCTCTCACAGTGACAAGACAGCATTCAGGTCCTTAGAATAACTTATTTTCTACCTTCTCTTAGAAAGGAGGATAGTAAATTGAAGAATTAAAATAATTTTGTGCAAACAAAACCCATGTTTTGTTTTAAGCTGGTTGGTTTGGGCTTTATTTTTAATACTCACTAGCAGATTAGTTGAATTAAAGAAAACCAAACCAAAACAAACAATGAACTCCAGAATATAAAATAATTATATTTTTTAAATATAAAGCTCAAGATACTACAGAAGATATTAAAAATATCCAGTAGATATATCAAGTAAATAAAACTGGGACTGTTGCAGACTATGGGACGTACTCAGCACCAGTTAGCCAGGAGATGTAGTTGGGTATGATAAGGTGCATCTTGCAGCTTTGCCCTGGAGACCTGTTTAAACATAACAGAGTATTTTGACCAGTACAAATGCTGGGATCTCTCTTATGGAAATGAAGACATGCCAGTGGTAATTTCCACAGTGATTTACCCAACTGCTCTGTGGGGCTCCAGATGAAGGACCCACAGCATGTGACAGCTACACAACCGGAAACAAATACCTGCAAAGCATGTGCATGCAAACTAGTTATATTTGCAAAAAGAAGTCAAATATAAGCTCATTATTACTGCTATGTACTTTTAGGAGTTCCTATGCTCAATTCCCAGACACGGTGGGGCGTCCTAAAACAGTCTTAGAAGACTATAAAATGAGATCTGATACACTGCAGTAAATATCTTATATGGGAACTCTGATACAGGAAACACTTAGGTTGACAAGTTGTCAATGCTTCTAACATTCTCTGGAGTCCCTTTGTTATGATCTTCTTTTCCCTTCTCTTGTTTTCTGTTTCACCAAGGAAGAAAACAGATGATATTTGATGAAAAATGGCCATTTTAACCTTCCAGTGAGTAAAAGTTTTACCTTTTTGTTCTGAGCTTTTGGAAGGCCTCATCATTGTATGTACATAGGGAGATGAATGTCTTCAGAAGCTGTTGCCAATCTATGCCATCTGCTTCTTTTGGAAACAAGTAAAGTAAAGTACACTGAAATGATTCATCCTATAATGATACTCTAGGTTTGTAAACAGCATGTAAACAGATGAGTAAATAAAATGCTAATAAAATGCTTTTACAGAAAATTATGGTGTAGTCTCTTCTAAAGCTTTATCTGGTTTGTGTTTCAACTCAATAAGACAGTGTGTAACGGTCATTTCTTGATTTAAGGTATTTTCTGAGAGCCAGTAAAAGCCTTGCAAAATGACTACACAAAAACTCCGTTCAGGCTGGGCCTGTGAGTCATGATTTTGGTGAGATAGTTAAATGAATGGAGATAGGCATATAGATATAACCAAAGAATCACTTAAGCTGGAATGGATCTCTGGACATCATCTAGTCCTGTTCAAAGAGTGGTCAACTACACCAGATTGCTCAGGGCCATGTCTGGTCAGGTTTTGACTGTCTCCAATCATGGAGACTCAACAGCCTGTCTGGGTGATCTGTTCTAGTAAGGAACGTATATTTACACAGGTAATTTTCTGGTTTCACTAGGGAATGGGGGAAGATGCTGTTGATTTTGTGCCAGATGAGGTCTCTATCTGATACACTAAACAACAGATGGCATCTAAGATTGTGCATGTTACTACATAAGCAGAGAAAAGATATGGTCATTAACAATGAGCTTAGAGTTGTTTGATCAGAAGAACAGGTCCTAGTGCAGATTAGAGTAGGTGGGGCCTTGTTTTGGTCATGCTTCTGTCTTCAGATTCCTTGTGGCAGCAGAATCTGAACAGTCTCTGACTGGACATAATAATCTGAGCCAAACAGAGAATCTAGACCAACAAACATTTACATACCTGGGGAGTGGAGGGTGGAGTGCGATGAGGGCTGCACAGAAAGAGGGAAGAGGCACCAGATCCTAGCAGAAATATTTTTGCAAAATAGTTCCCACTGGCTTTAGGTAATAATTCATGGGAGTTTACCTCCCGTCTGCTTTCCGTATCACTCTATACTGCAAAGACAGAGTTCTGCCAGCACAAATTATTCTCTTCCTATTATTTATTAAAAAATTATCCCTTGTTTAACAGATAAAGTGACATGCAACCAAAGGCATTCATACTACCACAAACATATTTACTTTCTTTTCCTGTTTGATCTTTTCCAAACTGGAGCAATAAAAGAATGTAAAACTAGTGGCAGTAAGAAATAAAAGCCCACATTAAAGGCTTAGGAAATTTACCACCTTTAAAGAAATATGCACTGCAAAGAAAAAAGCAAGCTCTTAGAAATCAGGGATCTCAGAAGTCAGGATGAGTCAAAGCCTACCTATGAATCACTAAGCCTGTGCCATTAATAGAGTTCTGGCAATTGTGTCGAATGAAAATCTTTCCATCAGTACTCAGGTTAAAATATAAGTGGTTTAGAGCAAATTATGGTGTCATGCTGGAGCCTTATAGAATCGCCATGTCACAGACTCTTCTAGGTTAGAAGGGACCTCTTAGATCTAGTCCAACCCCTCCTGCTCAAGCAGGGTCAGTGAGAGCAGGTAGCCCAGGACACTATCCAGTTGGGTTTTCAGTATCTGCAGAGATGGAGACTCCACAACCTCTCTGGGAAACATATTCCAGTGTTTAACCACTCACACAGTAAAAAAAGCTTTCTCGTGTTCAGATGGAATTTTACATATTTTAATTTGTAGCCACTACCTCTTGTCTTCTCAGTGGGCACTACTGAGAAGAGCCTGGCTGCCTCTTCTTCACTCCCTCCCACCAGGCAATTATACATATTAATAAGGTCCCCTTGAGCTTTCTCTTCTCCAGGCTGAACTGTCACAGTGCTCTCAGCCTCTCCTCACATGGGAGATTCTCCAAGACCCTAATCACCTTAATGGCTCTGTAGTGGACTTCACTCCAGTAAGTCCTTATCTTTCTTACACTGGGGAGCCCAGAACTGAAGACAGCACTCTAGGTGTGGCTTTATCGGTGCTGAGGGGAAGGATCACCTTCCTCAGCTTGCTGGAAATGCTCTGATGCAGCCCAGGAGGATGTTAGCCCTCTTTGCTGCAAGGGTGCATTGCTAGCTCATGAGCAGCTTGTGTCCACCAGGACTCCCAGGTCCTTTTCTGCCAAGCTACTTTCCATCTGTGTGTCCCCCAGCATATATTGGTGCCTGGGATTGTTACTCCCCAGGTACAGGACTTTGCATTTTCCTTTGTTGAACTTCATAAGGTTCCTGACCCCCCTTTTCTCCAGCCTGTCCCTGTCCCTCCGAATGGCAGGATGATCTTTTGACATATTAGCCACTCCTCTCAGTTTTGTATTTTCTGTGAACTTGTTGAGGGTACAACTGCTGCATCATCCACGTCATTAATGAAGAAGTTAAACAGTATTGGTCCCAGTACTGACCCTTGAGGTTCACTGCTAGTGGCTTGCCTTCCTACTGGACTTCGTGCCACTGATCACAACCCCTCTGGGCCCAGTGTCTCAGCCAGATTTCAATCTACCTCACTATCCACTTTCCTAACCCTTATTTTGTCTGCTGGTCTATGAGGATGTCACAGGAGACAGTGTCAAAACTTTATTAAAGTCAAGCTAAACCAAATCCAGTGCTTGTCCTCTTCCACCAGGCTAATCATGTTATTGTCCAAGGCCATCAGGTTGGTAAAACACAGTTTCCCATTTGTAAATCCCTGCTGGTTACTGCCAATCACCTTCTTGTCCTTCATGTTTTTGGAAATGTTTCCAGGATTAGTTACGCCATCAACTATTCATTATCATATTAATGAGTCAGAAGTGGTACCTTCTTAGCACATCCTCCAATTTTATTGACTGCTTGTCTTTCAACCATTAAATAAGTCAAGCTTTGCTTAGGTTATAGTTTAATTAACCTAAAAAGCAATAGCCAATAATGATACACTAATTGGAAACATGTTAGATATTCTCATAGGCTGTGGCTACCCACAAGCTTGTAATCCTGTCTTGAAAATAAATTATACATTAAATTTCTGGAAGTGTTGTGGAAGGCATTTCATTTCTTCAGAAATATTGTTTTGGCCTCAGTGGTACTGGCAGTGTTTGGAGGTAAAAGAAGGAATACATAGCTGCATCTCTTATGGTTTCCAAAGTACTTATCTCTCAGTCCTTTGCAGATTATTTTTATTTACATTTCATGAATGAAGCACAGGGGATCTGAAAGACCATAGCATCTTACTCAGAACAGAATGCATGATCAGCTTTGGTGGAGTTTTGAATAGTATAGTTAGCTGGTTTAGCTTACTTAGCAGTTAGTTACCTGGTTCCGTGTAGCTGCCAGTGAAGTTACCAGTTTTATTTGGTAGTTAGCTACACTTTAACAGTGTAGTTAGCTGGTTCCTGTAGCTAACAGGTCATCACTTTGTTTCAGGATGCATACAAATATTCCTTGTATAACGTGATTCACATCTGCTTTTTGTGAATTCTAACTCAATAGATAATGAAATTAAGCACTTTTGCACATAGGTCTAAAGTGGGGACATCTTGATGTCCAGTAAATTCCTTGGATTGTGAATGCTTTGGGAAATCTGTTAGTTTTGTTTCATGGTTATGTAGAAGTAACGGTGTGTTGACTCTTTCTGCTTGTCTTTGTATTCAGTATGGTGGGTAACACCCACCGTTCTTAGCAACTCTTGGATACATGAAGGATGCAATCCTTAAGACTGAACTCAGAATTGTTAACAGCCTCAATGAATGAGTATAAAAATGTCCTCAGCAACAAGCAGCTTCACTTCAGAGCAGGGCAGTAGCAGTTACTGTAGTTTACTGCATCAGAAGGGGTTTGCAGAGATGCTTTGAAGAAAATAGTGGAATTTTTTACCTGAGAGGCTAAAAAGGATAACCCTCTATTTTTAAAGGGCAACATGGAAGAAAGTACAAAGGTGTGTTTAAAGTTGCATGCTGTCTTGAGTTTGCAGACCAGAAGATTTGTCTGAGTGAAGACAGAAATTCCAGTTAAGGTGTTGTGTGAAACTTTTCCTCCATAACAATCCAAAGATTGCACCCTGTGCATTCCAGTGAGTAATGCCTGATTTCAAATGAGTTTGCTGGAATGCTCAGTCTCTTGAATATAGATTCCCAAGAGCCTTAAGAACTGTAAATTGGAATTTACAGGAAAGAGGGATAAGAACTCCCAGTTGGCACGTAGTGACTTCGTCACCTGCATGTCTTCACTTGCCTTGAAGTGAAGCAGAATGTTTTAATATAATATCCTTTTACCTGTCAGTAGAAAAGCTGAATAGAGTGCTTGACTTCTAAGAACACCTTTAAAAAGCCCTAAAGACTTACAACGGTGATAAACTTCACCATGGGCAGGATCTTCACAGCATGAGTACAGGAAATGGACACTTTTTTTTTAAAAAAAAAAAAAAAAGCTATGCAGATATTTGTTAAGTAGATTATTTTTACTTGATTGAAAAGTAGGAAATAAAAACACCTAGAATGATTAGATTACACATATTCATAGGTGATAGCCATCTGACATAAGATCCTTTTCTCTATTTGAACTCAAATTAAATCCTGTGTATACTGAGCTAACTGGAAAAATTGCTCTGGCTTTAATATGAGAGGACACTGAGAATTTCAGGCAGGATTTGAGCTAATCTTAGAGACATAAAGATGTCCTTTATAGGTCCCTGTCTTTTTTGCAGTGATATATTTTACAATTCAAAGCTAGCTCTGAACTTATAATTAGTTAGCATAACTATATTTACAAGATTGATGTATTAAGCAGATATTTTTCCTGTTAGACTGATAGCTGCAGTGGCTGGATAAGATATTTTCTGACAATTATTCCCCTCATTGTGCAAATATGGCAGTTTAAAACAACAAATGAACAGATGCCGTTCTATAGCAGAAAGATAACATTTGTGGAAGTGGCATGTAATATTATTACAATCTTCATACAGGTATTTAAATATTGAAAATGAGCCAAGTCCATAAAAAGTGGCTGAAAAAATGAGTAACTTTGTGAGAAGGGTTATGTTTTTTCTTCAGACATAATTTAAGCAGCATTTATTAAACAGTGTAATCAAATATCTCTGTAATTAATAAACAATTTAAAAAGAGAACCAACAATTGAGATCCTAGCCATTTGAGAAATGTGTTTAGGCTGTTACTATCTGTTGTCATGTCAAGATGTGACTGTCCCATAAGCAGCTGAATGGTCAGGAAAATGTTGACTTTATGGTATAGCTCAGGCTTTATCAATATTTAGACCAAAAGTAAACCAGAAGATGCCAAAGCAGCTACTGTTGTTAAGGAGGACAATGGAGTTGCACCCACAGTGATTCAGACATACTCTGTTAGCTTTTGCTGTCAGGAAATCTGTTTCATGCCCATATCAAAGTGGGAGTTTAAAAACCAGAACATCCGCTCAGATTGATTTTTAGGAAGATGAAAATTACCATAGCATTCCTTCCTTTCTGCAAAAGAAAAGATTGGTTTGTTTTATCAGCTAACAATAACATCGCTGTTTTCATATGTATTCTCAGGAATGAGGCGATGTTCTTGACAGTCTATGTCAAGGTACCAATATGTGCTTGTACAGGATAATATCTAAGAAGGTAAAATCTGGAGTATCTCTGAAGATACTGGTGCTCAGAATAGATCTGAATTTGAGTAGGAGTAGAATTCACTCCTAGAGGCAGAGAACAGGTTATCACTGATTTAATGAGATTAATGTAGTCTCCTATAACATCCTCAATAGAATGATTCACTGGTGGATATATATTTGCTAAGAATGGTTGAAAATGAGCTGTCCTGGCTCTCTGTGTGTAGATCTGGTCTCTTAGCTCGTTGGCTGATTGTGTCAAATTGCACCATGAATCCTTGAATTGCTTTTGCTGCTCCATCCAAGAATAGTGCTTTACTGCAGACAGGTGATGCCTCATACAATCAGTGAGTCTTGCAAAACAAACGCCTGTCCAGAGTCTGGGAGAGAGCTGACAGCAAAGGGAGGGCTGCTAAGACACATTGGAATTGCCATACTACAGCTGCTAAGAGGTTCTTATAATTTCCTTGTGTCTGAGGTTATGTTTGCATGGGTTATTTCAGGGAGATAAAAGGAAACTTATTCAATATTCTGAGCTGAAAACAAAAAGCTATGTGACTGTGTTAAACTTGGACCTTTGGAGAGCCTGGGTATGGTGTTGCAGGCAAAGCATCACATGAACATCATTCTTTGGTTTTCCTTTTACTCAGAACGTGGGTCAAGTGGACTTGTGCCAAATGAACTACACAACATAAACATACCCTTAGATTCTTCTGTTACAGATTCAAGGAAAGCCTTATACTTCTCCAGTTCAACTAAATGCTTATTAATCTATTTCCTCTAAAGATAAGCACACTAATAACTCTGTTTAGCAAGTGGAATAGAACTTAACATCATATTCTAATATAAAAGTGTAATAGAGCTGATCTTGGCAATATACTTCCTATTCTCTTATCAATAAATTGATCACTTCCTCTACAGGATAAAAGAAAATTACAATTTAGAGCTATCATCCAATATGATATTGTATCCTCCTTTGAAGCACCTAGCAAAGTACTCTGTAACTGCAGAATAACCTGCCTCAGATTACAATTTTACCTTCAACCTTAGCTGCTAGAATTTGGTTTACACCTGCCACTAACAGATTCCATACTTTCTCCAATTTTTGGTAGCATTAGCCATTATGACTTTGAACACTCAAAATATTCAAAGAAGAGCCAGTAGCTCTTTAAATTTACCAAATTCCTGACTTACACAGTTTACTCAGCATTTGAGAAAATTACTTCCATTTTAGTACTCTCCATCTCCAAATTATGCTGAATATGTCCTTGGTTTTGTGTCATGAGTCTCTAATGATGAAAAAAAGATTATTCTAGTCTATTGTCTCTAGAAGTATCCATTGTTTTATATGCAGTGCCACATAAAGCCGTCTCCTATCGCTTTTGAATAAACTGGTTATCTCCTCAGGGTTCTCTGATGCAGATTGATATAGAAGTTATTTTTTCCTTCATGATGTTTCTGTAC
>NW_010315746.1:0-2963 GCF_000700745.2 Antrostomus carolinensis
TGAATTTCACCTCAGGAAATACCACCTGGGGTAAAGAACATGGGCTTTGGCTTTAACATAATTTAAGAAATCAGTAGGCAAGGTTTGGTTTTGGGTTTTTTTTCCTTCTTTTTTCTTTTCCCCTTTGCAAAGCTGTTATCACTAGGTAATGAAAAGGGTGAACGTTACCCTTTTCCTTCTGAACGACTCGCTCCGCTTTTGTAAAATGGCTTCAAATGATTTTCGGATTATTGTGCAAACGACCCAGCTTTGGATGACACTTCTCATTATATTTTTATGGTCTTCAGTCTGTTTTATTCAACAACAAAACACTTAAGAATCACAGCTATTTCAACTTTTTACAGTAATAATTTGTGCTTCCAAACTTAGGATTTATAGATTTTTTTTTTCAAACACCAGGGAATTTTTCTACCAGAACAGTACAATTCACTTTGTATTTATTGTCCTGAAATTGCATGAAGCATTTTCAGGAGCTGCTAGTCTATTTATGTATACTCATTTTCAAACTTTTGGTTTGTTTTGCTTGGACTTTTTTACTTCAGTTGGCCAAGTGAACTGCATTTCTCAAATCAGTTCTAAGGAATAATCTGCTTCATTTGGTTCTTACCTACTGTGCTAAGGCAGACGGTTTTCCTGTCAGCAGAAATACAGTTTCAAGCTATGAATTATGAAAAATATTTTTAAAAATGAAAAATTAAGACAAAATTATATGCAGAGTTTCAGGAAAGTTCCTGATAAAGTTTACTTACTCACTCCAGAAAATAACTGATAATTTTCCCTTGTAGTCTTCTTAAAGATTACTAAAAATGTTTTTATTTTTGCTTTACACTTTTTTCATGGCTGTATTTCAATTTCAGGAACATTCCAGGAACACTTCAGATCTTTATTTGTTGGGCAGCAGCAGGATCAGCTGCGGTGTGAGGGCAGCTGAGCCCAGAGCTGAGGGTGATGGTGAGGTGTAGGGCAGCGCTCACCTCAACACACTGCAGCCCCACAGCACCCATCCAGAAGAGCAGAGTGAGGACAAGGACAGCGACCGGGGTCCACCACAGCCAAGAGATGGCCAGACCAGCCCGTGGTGATGGGTAAATCTGAGGTGACTCTGAAAGATGAGTCAGTAAAATTAGGAGCAGCGAGACGGGGTGCTGAGCACAAGCACAGCTACAGCGTTTCTCAAACAGGGCCCAAGGGCATGGCCCGGAGCTGAAATGCTGCTCTTGAGCTGAGGATGTAGGCCCCCAACACAGCATCTCACAACTCTGTCTTGTAGCAGCCTTGACCCCAAGTTATGGCTGTACCATGTCAGAGCTGACCTTGAGGACAGGCAGCCAAACCCTTAGGGAAGAGGGAAGGAAGTTGCAGGACCTGTTGATGCACTCAGAGCCTTGAAAACATTTTCTTCATTACACTTCTGTAATTACACTTCTCTTTGTTATTTACTTACTGTAATAGAACTAATGTGAAGAAAACACACTGAAACATTTGATTTTTGTTACCTGAAATGTTTAAAAAATAATTTATTCTAATTGAAATACTGATTTTTTTTTTTTTTAATAGCGAAATTTAGGATGATTTAAAGTATTCTGTACTAGGAATAATTTTTAATATAACTTCCAGCAAATTTCCATTTGTTCATCTGCAGCAACTAAAGTGAACTTTTCAGCCATATTCCCAGTGCATATATTTTAATTTCCTCCCTATATCATCCTCTCTCAGTGGTAATCAGTTATTCAGAAGTTTAACTTCCATCTGTCATGCCCAAATAGAATTGGAGGGGGCAACTTAAAAAAAATACAGAAACATAACTTTAAAATTACATATCAACATTTTAAAATCTTTTTAGAAAGGTGATTCCACTGCCATTACCCAGAGTTGTGTTTCTAACTCCCCGATGTGCCTTTAAATATCTCATTCACTATATTAAAAAAAACTCATATTGAATCGTTGACATTTTCTATTTGCTTTTGCTCATCCACATCATCTCGTGACTAGAGCTTGTCTTACAAGATGCAAAACTTTTACTTGTTGATTTTAAAGAATATGCTTTATGCATGCCATAAAAAAAAAAAAAGGAAACTACTTTCAAATCAGCTTATAGATTAAAATTAATGGAAAGCTATTAAGCACGTTTCTGCAGAAAAAAAAGGAAGTAGATCAGGGCAGGGACACAACAGAGTGTAACCAGATGTCAAACCAGACAAGGTACAGCACTGATATTTGTATAAAACAATGGGAATTAGCTAGGAAGATGCCTTGCGGAGGGATGTAGATATATTGGAGCACTGGGCTATGATAAATGGGATGAAATTTAACAAATCCAAATGCCGCATCCTGCACCTGGGGTGGAGTAATGCCAGGCACAAGTGTAAATTGTGAGAGGAGTGGCTGGAGAGCAGCCCTGCAGAAAGGGATCTGGGGTTCTGGTCAACAGCAGGCTCAAGAGGAGTCAGCAGTGTGCCCTGGCTTCAGTTCTGACCCCACAATTTAAGAAGGATGTGAAGGTCCTTGAATGTGTCCAGAGGAAGGCAACAAAGCCGGAGAAAAGGCTGGAAGGAATGTCCTGTGAGGAGCAGCTGAGGACTTTGGTCTTGTCTAGTTTAGAGAACAGGAGGCCGAGGGGTGACCTCATTGATCTCTACAGCTTCCTGAAGAGGGGAAGTGGAGAGGGAGCTGCTGATCTCTTCTCCCTGGTGTCCAGTGACAGGAGACATTGGAATGGGTCAAAGCTACACCAGGGGAGGTTTAGACTGGACACTAAGAAGCAAGTGTTATTTACCTTTATTTACCAAGAGGGTGGTCAAACACTGGAACAGGCTTCCTAGAGAGGTGGTTGATGCCCCAAGCCTGTCAGTGTTTAAGAAACATATGGACAATGCCCTTAACAACATGCTTTAAGTTTTGGTCAGCCCTGAATTGGTCACACAGTTGGATGAGGTGATTGTTGTAGGTCCCTTCCAACTGAA
>NW_010315747.1:0-9152 GCF_000700745.2 Antrostomus carolinensis
GTTGTGGAGTCTCTTTTCCGCACGTCACAAGTCAAAATTATTTTTTAAAAAAATATCTATATTCATTCCCTGCCATATGACATACAGACAAGTGATCCTGAGCAAAATAAAATCTCTAGATTTTGTAAAGATAGGCTCAAACAGGCTTGGTATGAAAGAGTGCCATCTACTAATCTGGGAAGTGATCCAAGAGGAACTGAGCAAATCTATCAAGTACCTGTGTGAATAATGGACATTCAAGGTCATCAGCACAGGGGAACCTCATTTTTCACCAGGGAATTACTTTGAAAACTTTCTATAAAGATCATGCTAAAGTCTTAAAACAGTCTGAAACAAAATCCTAGACTGAGCAATAATTAAAATTTAACAAGAATGAACACTTAATTAACATTAACATTTAATCAACAAATTAACATTAACATGTGCAAGAGATACTGCGAATTTCCTTCCGTGCTTTTTAACTCAAATTGGGCTAAATGCAGATCTTGGTAAGAACAGGATGACAGCAATGGGATTGCAAAATATAGCTGAGGCTAGATTTTAGTTAACATACCCTTCCCTTTTGCAACAAAGGCAAGATATTCCAAACCTCTTAGAACTAAGGAAAATGTAACAGATACGATTCTTAGTCATCCAGATCTCCTGCCTCTGGCAATGGTCAATGCTTGATGGGCAGAGGAAGGTTAAAAGCATCAACAATTCATCTAAGCATTTTGGGAATGCAGGAGGCATTCATGAAAAAGAGAAAACTTCCTTCTTTCTCATCTTCTTTTTCTGAAGATGAGAAAGCATGAAAAAAATGAAAGTCCCTATGAAATCAATTGCATGATCTTATCATACTATATATCTATGTTATAAAATTTACAGTATGTTTTAATTCATTAATATTTTATTTAATACTATCATTCTCACTTTGCTTTTAGTATCAAACCATGTCTTCGATGTTTAAAAAGAAATGCTGCCACTTACCTGTGAAGAGGAGAACGAGATAAGAATAAAGGAGGTGTAGGAGTACTTATGCTTGCAGACAGGTGTAATGGTAAGTGAGGATGTGGCTGGACTAACAATGGAGTTAATCATTTGGTATGTGCAATGAGCAGATATTTCCAGAAGGTTTAACAGAGTTAGAAGTTATGCAGTGTAGTTGCATAATACTGACTGGATGCATTAAAAACCTTTGAGGACCCAGAGCTAAGCACTTTGTTAATAAAAGTGCTGCTAATCTTCATCTAGCAGTTTGTCTCTTGAGTGACTAAAGGGACCTCAGGCCAAGTTACAAAGGAGTTTAATGGCCTTGCAGACAAAGTAGCTGCTGAGACAACTTCTTATTGTCAGCTAGACAATAACTTCAAATATATTTGCATAATACTCCTTCATTTAAAAGTCATGCATGGTAAGTACTCCAAAGGCATGAGACATCCTAAAAAGAATTTGCCTTGATGAGCTTCGAAGAAATAATGAAGTTTTGTTATGTATCAACAGTGGGTATTTCAGTTTAATGTACCACAGAAGGAATATTTTCTAATACTTTGCAGGAGCAATCAGATTTGTAAAGAAACTCAGAAAATCATGTTTACTTAGGGCCAGATTAATTTATGCAAGTATTTGTTTTAGCTAAATTTACTCTATAGTGCTTAGGAAAACTGTGGGTGATGCAAAGGGGAAAATACCTCAAAATTTTTACTGTCACTCTGTAGAAAGTGATTAGGCAAAAGGACCAGATTCACAATCTCATTTCTTTTCTCCCTTTTTCACACTGAGAAAAAAAATGACATTTTTATTAAAAATGTACTGATGTAAGCTATGCCCAGATTGAGTTCACAATTGGACTGTCTTTACTACCAGCATTTATATCTGATCTAGCACCAGGAATCACAATTGGATTAAATAGTACCAACCACTAAGATATAAAAGAAAAGGTTAATATCACTTTAACAGTTGCAGTTCTATATTATGACGATGAACCTAAAAATATTTATTACTCCAGAGTTTCATTTAATAACCTATAGAAGTCAGGAAAGACTGGTCTTTGATGGACAGTTTGATTGCTGGGATTGATTATTTTCCTCTGTTTTCCTCTGAGGCACTTAACAGCCTTGACCATGTCTGTGCTGTGAGATGATAGGTAGATTCTGCCAACTATGAGTAAATGTCAAACATACCTTTCTCCCCTGCTTGAGAAAGGAATTTTCCAATGTTCTGGACTGGCAGGACCCTTTAAAGGACTTACACATTCTGATGTATGAAGCGTGATTGACTTGCTGAGCTCACTGGAACGTGTTGCTTCCTTGCCAAACATTAAATGCTACCTTCATCTCTCCTGCAATTACTTTTCCATAAATATTTAACCTGACTATCATCTGTTTTCTTATCATATAACTGGCTAATATCTCAATAACCTATTAACCTCCTTCCCAAAACCTAGAAAATAGGTTTATCATGGCATAGGTTCTTATAGTCTAACTTGGAACTAAAACTAAGATACTCTAGCATCAGTGAAATGGAGGGTTGGAAGGTCATCAAGAGGTCATCAAGTGCTGTGTATGACAGAGTCACCTAATTTATTCAGTAATTATTCATAATGTTTTGGGGGATTCTGGTAGGGAAAATGAAAGTTTATAGCACAGACAAATGATGTTATACCTCTTGTAATACTAATATATACTAAGAATCTCCTTCTAATTAATTCTAATAACTGGTGCTACTGCTTTCACTTCTACAGGTAGAACTAAATTGAAGCCAAGTAGTTTTTCAGAATATTCTGCATAGCATAGTTTTGGTAGGATCAACCAAGGGATGACATTTCCACAAAAATATCTTTTTTGTGACTTGTACATGTATTCATGGCTGCCTACCCAGATATTTCCCATTTTATTTGTTTGATTTATCCTTTTTTTTTTTTAGCTATTATGCTCTTGTCTATGTTAAAGTTCAACCTGTTAACTTCAGACCTATTTATTGTTATAATTTTGATTTCTGAATATGTCTGCCAGAATAATTGGTGCTGTTGGACTCAACTCATCAAGCATTTAACTTAATGTAAACAAAATACATCTTCTCAGGAGCTATCATTTGTTACTGTATTTAGGAAGTGCAGTTACCAGACAAAGAATAAAGCAGATCTCCTACTGGCATTTTGAGCACTGTCAGCCAGATTAAAAAAAAAAAAAAAAAAAAAGGACAGACTGGGACAAAACCGAAAAATACCAACTGCTATTGATTTTACTGAGAGATTGTAATAGTTTCAGTGGGCTAGTCTTTGGCTAGAAGCAAACACAGTCATTCATCCCCTTCTCACCTACCTCCAGGGAAGGACTGGGGGCAAGGAGAAGGAGACTTTTAGGTTGAGGTACGAAGAGTTTAATAACAGAAATAAAATAAAACTTAAAATATTAATATTAAAATAGTAGTGATAATGATAACAATAAGAAAATATGTAAATCAGTGATACATAGCACAATTGCTCACTACTTGCTGACCAAGCCCAGCCGGTTCCCAGATAACAATCCCAGAGGAGCGACAATCCCAAACTGAAACCACAGTCCTGGAAGAGAGAGAGCCTGAGTGAAAGCCAAAGAGGGACAAAAGAGGAAGAGTCCCTCACTAATATACTGCACATGATGTTATATGATATGGAATATCCTATTAGCATACCCAAATGCCAATTTAGCTTATTAATTTAAATATTTAGTTTACTAATTTTAATATTCCTCATCCCCTTATATCTTGCACTTGTAGACTAACAAAACTCAAAGTCTTTCACTTCCAGTGACAAAAATGAAAACACTGGTATGTTATCATAATAAATCCCAGACTGAAAGCAAATGCAGCACTATACCAGCTACTAAAAATAAACCCAGCTCTGTTCCAGCTATAGACCAGGACAGAGATCACCATCTGAGTATGTCTGAGATTCAACACCTTTTATTTCTAAAATACGGAAACTTCAATACCTCATTGCTATGTACCTTCCTAGAGAAGAACATCCACTTTTTTGCAGTATTGTTAAAATCTAAACACTTGAAAATATCTATACATTTAGCAATTAGCTTCCAGATGATTTCAAACTGTAAAGCTTTTCCTGTTGCTTTGTGGCACTGCTGCACCAGGGTGTGTGAGAGCTATCTCCCTTCCTGCCTTCAGTCCCTCATCTCAGCTAATGCAAAGTAATCAAAACAAAGGCAGTCAGGAACTTATGAGTTTCATGGAACATAAGAGTTAAAACCCATTCAGGCTACAGAGTAAATGATGGTCTCTGGTTCCACAAACAAGTGTGTTAACCACTGAATAGAAAAGAACTCCAAACTTCCCTTCTTTCTGTGGATACACTTCCAAAACAGGGTAGTCATAAATCCATTTTGTGTAGGTTTCCCATGTTTTTTATTTCCATTTGCATTCCATAGCTTGCTTAAGAGAATCTATCTGGGGGAATAGCCGATTTTGGGATCCAGATCAGGCTTTTCACTTGTCAACCTACCCTGCATTGCATTGTCCCTCTACAAGAGAAAAATCTAGGTGCCTCTGGCATTTAAGTACCTGTATTCCCAGGGTGAAGATGCAGCTGACCAAGAGCATTCAGTACTAGAAAACCCACTTTAAGTACCTAAATACTTCATTGTAATAAATGTCTTTTCACCCTCCACAACCATTGCATAGGCAATGAAACACAACAAATTAGGTAATTATCCAGTCTGCTGCTGCTGTTATTAGCCTTGTAACTAGTGGCTGCTCCTAGAATCTGGATCCTGCTTTATAAAAATTGGATACTATGAAAACAAGGAGGAAGTTTTTGATCTAAAATAAACCAATCTATTTGCTACTTACAACCACTTCTGTAGGAGTAGACCATTATCCCCACAGACAGACCTCTTCCCCCACTTCAAATTTCACATGTCAGAAGGCATAATCTGTCTCTCCCCTTCATGTAAATTTAGGGATATATGTGAAAAGTTGCATTTCAGCTGAAATTTGCATCAGATTATGATTTGCATTAAGATAAGGCTGTTAGGTTTTTTCAGAAACCAGAAGGTGTGAAATTTCTCTTGCAACTAAATCTATTGGAAGCTTTTTCAAAGAACTTTCCTTTCAGCACTGAATGTGTTTTTTGTAGAGGTGTGTCATCACCTTCCCCTCTCCTTGCAGAAGGGGGTATTATGAGAAAGTTTCATAAGCTACTGTGTTTTTCTATTCTTTGCATAAAGTAATTCTTACAAACAATAGTGTCCAGAAGCAATTCAGCTAAAGATATCTCAAGCCAAGCTTTTACCATGCAAATAAAAGGAATTTAGTATAAAACCTGATTAAACTAAGTGGCAAAACTCTACAATTATAGGATTTATTAAGTGATGAAATGTTATTTTCTGATAATGAATGAGTTGGCATAAACAATGTGAAAAAATTTCCATTTATAAATAAATTAAGGGGAAAAAGAACTCAGACCAGAAGACTGGCACTATGAGCACCAGTGTATCTTGATATTCCCAAGCCCAGTGACTTACTAGTAGCAGGTTTGTAAGTTTTGCACTGCTTTCTCTCATTGCATCTCAAAGCTATCAGGGTGGGAAAAATGCTAACATGTAATATTTCTCATTGCCTAAATAGCAGTAAGTCTCATACAACAGGAAAAGAAAAAATACTAGGCAACAATGCTGAGAAAGGATATTCTTAGAATACAATTTAGAATACATTATTTCAGTAGATAAAACTAATTATATTTAATGTTTTAAGTTATAATGCTTAAGTATCAGGCCTAGGTACAGGCACTCTCAGCTAAAGGAATTACTTAAAAGAGAGACAGAAATATGAAGGCCTGGATTTCTTTTAAAAAAGGAGTTCCCATTTTTATATTGTGTCATTCAGTGTTACATAAGACATTGAGATCCTTTTTTTTTTTTCCCCATGAAGTCTCTTTACAATCAAATTGTTACTAATATATTAAAAGATTGCATCATTATATACTTAGGCTTGCTAACATTAAGTTCCCGGATTTCCATTGCAGAAATTTCCATTTTCCCCACAGCCCACCGATTTGTTACTATAGAAACTTACAGATTGTGACATCATCAGTATTAACTTGATATTACCTTTGAAATAACTCACATGGAGCTTGAAAGGTCATTTTCAAAGTCTAAAGTCTAATAGCCTAAAGTGGATCTATAAACTATTATTGTTGTCAAACAAGTTGTTATTTGTTCAGAAATCTAAGTATTGTAGTGCTATTACCTATAGAGATGCAGCCAGATGCCTAAATCGGATTGATGTAATTGAAAATGCTGCATACACAAATTATATGTACTCATTTGGGCTTTAAGTTCTATGTCTAGTTTCACCTAGATCACATGCACTTGCTTTTTGTGGGTACAGGCTATTTCCTTCAATATTGCAAAGAAAACTAGAAATGTGAATTTTCATCATGATAAAGAGAACATGGAAGGGGCAGGGCAGATTCAGGCTTAGATTCCTGTGCACGACAAATTTATTTTTAAAAAATCTAAGCATGTAGCTCCTAGTTACACACTCATAAAGTGTTTTTAGACTACGTCTCTACCACAGCTTAACCCTTTTCTCAACTCTAGAGCCAAACTGGTGTGTTCTTTTTTTATATATATATTTTCACTGTCCCTGTTGTGTCTGCAGATTTCTAACACTGCAAGCAGCACTTAAGGACTAAAAAGTTACAAAGGGAAGGTGCATAGGCTGCAAGGATTCCTTTTTTTCAGAAAACAAAATGTTAATTACTATGAAAATTTCAGGATTCTTAAAACTCTCTTCTTTCTTCTGAATTCACACACCCACACCACAGGCAACACTGGACAAAGTCATCATAACTAATTACTGAATACTAAATGAGGCAAATCCTGGCAAAGCTCATATGGCTATGGAGATCATCTGGACCCCAAAAAGCTGGTGAATCAAGCAACTGTGCCCTGGATAACCAATCCTGGCAATGGGTACCTGCATGGGGTTGGCCTACCTTCTGCAGCCAGGAGCATTGGCATCAGCTCCCCAAGTCGTCAAGGTTCTGGCATGTATAATCTTTCTCTTACCCCATGAATTTCATCTCACCTCAAATTATATATTTTGAGTGATTCAAGAACATAAAGGAATTAATCTGAAAACAGGTAATAAATACTTCATGAAAAAAACAAATTCTGTGCTTCCACACACTTTTAAAGTTCTCCAAGTACACTTATCTCACTATTTCAGCTTCTGTGAAAATGCCTTCTTTTCTTGATATGTGAAGCAAACTAGTGTTGATAATGGCAGTAGTGTCAGAGAGAGAGTAAACTGTTTAAGAATAATTTCTTATCAACTGGTCTGTCATCTTACCTTGGAGATTTCCATTGAGCTTCTTTATATTGCAAGACATCACTGAGAAAGAGGGAAATACCCATACTTATGCAGAGAAGAATTAATTAGGAGAACTGAACAAGATATTTTGTTTTTCAAAATGAATTTTGGTCTCTACCATGAATTGATTACTGTCAGACAAGGTCTACTGTACATGGTAGTCAGGACAAATATAGAAATAACCTTAGATAGAAGATCAGTTTGGGAAGCAACTGCAGTAGCAAAGATTGTGTCTACCATAGTGTTTGGCTGATTGCATACCTTAAAAACTATTAATGCCAGAGCTTACACAGAAAGAATAAAATGTGAAGCTACCTCCATTTGTGTCAGTCCTTCTAAAAGGGCCAGAAACTATTCAAGAAAAGATAAAAATAGAAAAAATAGAAGAAATTGACAATGCAAGACAAAGGGTGGATACAAGATACAGATTAGTTGTAAAATAAATTTTGACTGCACTACTGAGGAATATGCAAGCAACTGATCACAAAAAAAAAAAAAAAACAAAAAAAAAAAAAAAAAAAAAAGGTTCACTGAAAGTCCTACTCACTTTTGATCCAACTCCCTACTTCCATCCAACACTAATATCTAGAAGCAATTCTGAGAAACTTGTTATTGTGGACAATTTGTTTCAATTACTGGCATTTCTTTAATGGTTTTGCACCTGTTCTGGGTTTGCTGAAGGTGTGTATTTATTCATATAATCTCTTCTTGGTCAACAATTGCATACCTGTGCCAAGGGCCAGCTGTTTTTTTACATTTATGAAAAAGCTGTCCTTTTTTTCCCTGCTGTGTTTTATGAGTCAGTCTACATGCTATTGCTCCTGAGACCCTCTTCCATATTGCTTCCTATTATTCTTTTCCATGTTTTTCTGCAAGGTAGAAACATAATATAGGTTTTTCAGTATCACATCAATGAGTTGAATGCTCATTTCTTGTCCAGAGATTGGTACGTCTATTTTTCTCAATGACTTCTCAGTGTTCCATAAATTGGAGGTAAGAAAACAAAATGGCTAAAACGTGGTCACTCTTTCAAATGTAGGAATATTTTCAGTTTAGTGTAACTGAAAGTTTAGTACACTAAACACTCAGTTTAGTGTAATCACTTGTTTTAGCTGAGATATATGAAGTAAAGCAGTAGAAAGTCATTCCAGTGGATCTTTGAAGGATAAGGTACAGATTTGTTTTCCTTAGCGCACTGTAAATGATTAAGTCTTCTCAATGGAGGATTCACTCTCCACAAGACCACACACAAAGTGTGTACTTTTCTGATGAGCAAAAGCATCATTTATGACCTATGAATTAGTCTTACTACACTCCCATTGAGAAAGATATTTGCAGAAGGATTTAAACAACAAATGACTCCAGCCACTTTCAAATTTTAGACTACATCTTCCACATTAGATCATAGACAAAGGAAGGAAAAACGGGAATTATAGTAGGATATGATGTAGTCAGAGAAACAGATAACTTCATTTTCTGTCATTGGGATCCACTGCTTGGACAGAAGAGTTTCTTTCCCCTTGACATGGGTGTAAATGATCCCAAACATCTCCATTGCTGTTAAGAGAGTGAAGCCAGTTGGAGTACTTTAAAGTGTCTGCTGATGCTTTGATATGACAAATATTCAGTATTTAAATAAACATTGCTTCAGGAAATCTTTCTCCTTACCTCCTTCCTTCCCAGGTCGTTTTTTCTTTTTATAAAACATTTATTCAAACATGAAATAAAAGCAACTGTGCTTAGTGGATTAAGTAAAATCACAAATTACTTATGTAAGAGGTAGTAAACTGTTTGTTCATCAA
>NW_010315748.1:0-10547 GCF_000700745.2 Antrostomus carolinensis
GCTGCTCTCCAGCCATTCTCTGCCCAGTCTGTATTGTATCTGTGGACAGCTGCAAGTGGATATTGAACCTTCTCTTAGATGGTGTACTTTCTGCTCCAGAGCACTGATGTGTATAGTAGTCTCATCAAGTTTCATTTAAATACAGTAATTATCAGACTTAGAGATTATCAGTTGTTGGGAGAAATCAAGTGGGTTATGTGAGCTGCTGCTACTGCATTACTTCTCTCTCCTTCCTTATATTGAAGAGCACTGGTCAAATACTCTTCTGCCCTTATAGACCTTGGAACAACAGCTTACTACTATTCAGCTTACTGTTGTGTGTCTGTCAAGCTTGGAGGTGGAATTTAAACATACAGTCTTTAAAATCCTTGTGGGAATATTACTTGGGCTTGCTTAAACATGTTTTCTGAAGTTCTCTAGTAAGCAAGTACCCTGTGGTTCGTAAAATCACTTTAAATTTTCAGATGAATGAGAAGTGAAGTCTATATAAGAGAAGCAAAACAAGTTAGTAGGCACCCTAGATAGTGCATTACTTTGGTCACTTGATTCAACATCTTATTTTTTGCCTCTGACTTCCTACTAAGGCTGTTTTAAATAGTGATGGTAGAGGTGTTGTCATGTAAGCTCTGTGACTGAAATTTGCCTATTCAAGGTGTGATGCTTGGTTGTTAACCACAATTTTTTTTATTTTTTTATTTTTTTTTTAGTAAATATATATATATCTCTTGCACTGTAAGAGGAAAGAAGAAAATAGACTATATTTCTAGGGCTTTTATTGTAATTTGGAGGTGGTGTCTAATTAGGAAAGTGTAGGTGTATCTTTTTTGGGTTGCAGAGGAGAATTGTGACTCCTTTTGCAGCCAACATGCTTTTGCACGTGCTCTTGCTCAGGGTACTTCTAGGAGTGACCTGTAGCCAGATGAGAACAATGCGGTATTGCTTGACTGAACAAAGGCTGGAGCGAGGAAAGTGTTCTCGCACCATGGAAAGGCAGTGGTCACAGGTGACACTGCTGAAACACTAGCAGCAAAATAAATAGTGCACCAAGTTGTTCCTAGTGTAACAGGAAAAAAAATAAAGATGACTGTGCCCTGGCTCATTTGGTTTAAAAATAAAAGTGAAAACCTCAAAGTAAAAAGTGAAATAAAGTGCTGTTAAAGGTTTTAACTGAACCACTTTTTGTTTATTACAGAAAAGAATAACTTATCTTTTATTGAAACTTCCGCTCTGGATTCAACAAATGTAGAAGAAGCCTTCAAGAACATCCTTACAGGTATGGTTTGTTATGGATTCAGAGGACCTCCAGAGGTAGTGGATCTTCTTCATGGGCATGTTTTGCAGTTATCTAGAATGTTTTGGAAATGAATGTTGGGAATGATGGTTAGTTTGGGAGTTTTATAATCTTACCTTTGTGTTCTGCCTCCTACCTCACACATACCTTTCTGCCCAAGACTCTGGAGATTTCTGGTCTCCTGATGTTCCGCACATTCAAGCTATTGCAATAGCACTGTTGTAGAGGCACTAGTAGTTCTGTGCCTGCACAAAATCTAGGCAGTGAAGCCACAGCCATGCTAGGAGGTTACATTTTCCAGTGTGTTCTCTTGCACCAAAGCAAACTGGGACATAGATATTTTTGTCCAGACTCCTGAAATCTCAGCTGATGGTGACTGTGCACCAACAGCATGGCTGCCTGCAGGCTGCCTTCTGGGAATGTCCCTGAAGAGTCCCAGGAGTTGTCTAAAAAACGTGATAGTGGTCACAGGCCAAAATGAGGCTGGGGCTTCTGATTTCCACTGCCCAAGAATGCTGCTCAGTGTGTATAAGTGCTGGAGATGTGTCTACTGAGTGCACAGTGTCCAGTTGCAGCTTTAGACTTGCTGTATGTGTGGGTGTGGGAATGCTACGTGGCTCATGCAGTAGGTCCACTGCATGTAGCATCAGAGATATTCCAGGTAGTACTCTACTACTTTTTTTTCCTCTTTCATAGTGGGGCTTAGAATTTCCGTTCCTTAAGAAGGAGCTGTTGCCTGCATGTATTTTCTTGGCCCTGGAGTGAAGGAGGACACTATAGCACGAGGCCTAGGATTCACCAGCAAAGCTTTATTATTGTAGGTCCACCAGCAAGTCCTCCTCACGGCACTAAGCCATGGCCAAAGCACTCTTGTTAATAGGCTTACAGGGATTTCTAGCTGGTGTTTTGCAAATTTGAGCTGAGTGCTTGTTTGGCCTCTGGAAGAGAGCAGCTCTGTTCTAGGCTAGATGCAGCACATGGGAACTTGCTGATTTCCTTCAAAGTGAGGTTGGCCAGGAAGTGTGAGTTATATGGTCATGAGGTAGGAGAAGGAAGGACGGGGTTGAAGTGGTGAGGATATAAGCTGGGAGATATGGAGCCTACAGGCAGTAAAGTGGGAAGCACACAGAGCAAGAGAGATGTTTAAAATGAGCGCTGCTCGTCTGTGGTGTTACTTCAGTTGGGGTGGGTAACTTTTCCCAAAGTTGGGGTTTGGCCTATTCTTACTCTAATTTGAGTTAAGACTTTAGTTTGTATGAATGTGTCAGCACTGTATGTGTTAGCACTTTGTGTTCCAGAGGGGGTATTGTTCTGGCACCAGTCTGAGGTGACTCTGCATTTGGGTAGCTCTGTGCCTGAGCTAATCATCAGAAGCAGAGTCCTGGGGAGTGTGGTGCTGTCACGCCTGGGCCTGCAGGACTGCTGAACTGGAGCTAACAAACAGTGCTAAACCTGAGCATCTCTGCTTTCAGAGACTCTGCCTTCCCCTCCGTGTTCTGCAGTTGTCATATCTCAAAACGCTGTTTGAGGTGATGGGGAATGTCATTGGTAATTGGCAAAGAACCCTTAAAAATCCTATCTAAATAGGAAAAGGGCTATTAAACGGGTATTGGATTACTGTTCTACCTCTGACTGCCCCATGAGATCTGAGTCTTGCCCTAAAGAGAGGAAAACAAGATATAATCTGTCAGTGTGTTTGTTCTGTCTCTTGAAAAGTTCTTTAAGATCCCTATATTGATTATGAAGAGTTGGCAAGATCCAACTCCTGACTATTGCTTACCATAGCTGAACTCTGGACCAATAAACTGTCTTTATAGTCTCACCCCTGTGCACTGTTTGGTGAAGTTGTGCCTGATTTATGTGTCCCACAACATCTCATGACCATTTTCTGAGCTTTATTGTGACCAGATATTGATTTCAGTTAAACAAGAATGAGCCTTTGTTCTAGTTCTGCTTGATTATCAGGAAGTGTCTGGTGTGTGTTGCTTATTGGATGCTGACCAGAGAATTGGCTTTGTGTTATTGTTTCTTGATTCTGTGTGAATGAGAGCCTATTAGTAGGAAAAAAGCTGAGTTTTAATGTGGTGATTTCTGTAAGGCAGGCTCTTTTAGGTTTCTTTTGCAGAGAAGTGCAGGGAAGCAGTAGGAAGTGTTGAGATCACTAGGTCTGGTGCTGGCCAACTCCGTTGGTACCAGAAATGTGGTGCAGTTAGAGGAGAGGACCAAGAAGAGGCAGGCAGGAGAAAGAGGGTAGCCAAGCTGCTCCTGTAAGTAAAAAGCCTGACAGACTGGGTTATATTTGCTGCCCAGCAAGATTTGTGCTGTTATTAAAGCTACTGGTGAAGCAACTGGAGAATGTTGCTGTTGAGACAAAGCCATAGAGAAGACCACCTGGTGCCTGAGCTGGGATTGTCTCTTGCCTGAGGCAACCTTACAGCAAAGTCACTCCTTATCTGTGACACTTGGCTGGATTTGAGGCAACTTGCTTGGTGGCTTGAGATGGTATCTCTGGTTTTAGTGCTCTGAGCATAGTTCAGCAGTCACCATCCATCCTGTCTTTTCTTGCAGTGTTGTCCTGAGACTGACCCTGGCTAGAGAAGGTGGCCTGAGATTGCTCTAGGAGAGAGCTCCAATGTGGTCTGCTGTAACAGATAAGATATTTAGGGAGTCAGAACTCAAGCTGTGGTCAGGCCTGGGCAAACTGAACTCAAACCACTATCTCTTAGCAGCATCCTGGGATCCCCAAAGTGTTGAGATTGTCCAGTTCAGGTACAATGGAGATGTGGCTAGTGAGACTCAGTAGTCCTGCAAAGACTAGTCCTAAAGTGATTACCTGGAGAGAATCACCCTTCTAAAGGAGGAGAAGAAACCTGGAAAAATGTGGTGTAGAGCAGTGAGTTGGGAGCAACCATGGGGGACTTGGAGGAGGGAAGAGGGTGGGAGGAGCAGGACAGGAGTTTCCTTACTGGCCACCAGTTTGAGGGATCACTAAAGACTGGACAAAAAAACCCAAAACCAAACTCAAAACAAAAACCCCAAACAGGTGCTACCCCAAAGAAAAGAGGGCTTGGCAGTGACTCTGAAGAGCTTGTATTAAAAATACATCCCTGAGCATGAAAGAAGGGGGATGTGACAATCTCTGTGCAGCTCTCCTTGTCCCTTTCAGCAGAAAGTGCTGAAGGTAGCCAGTGGCAATGAGATCAGTCTTGGGTTAAAGGTTTCCATTCTAAACAATGTAAATATGTGCAACTTCTTTTTTAAGAAAAATAGAACAAACAAAAAAACCCTGAAGACAAAACCCACATAGTCCCCCATGATTTTTAATCCTTACTAAAGGCTTTGGGTGTTGTTGTTTTGAGGCTGTGGCTGTATGAATGTGACCATAATATTTACCGCAGACTTCCAGGGAGGTACTTGCCCTTTTCCTGCCTCACAATGGAGGGAAGTTGGAACAAGGGCTTGTATTCAGTGAACTAAGTACGTTAAAAACCTTTCAACTTAAATTATTTCTCCTAAATATGCAGTTGAAATGGTTTGTTTCTGAAAGCTTTTAACCTGGCAGCCTCCGTTCAGCAGTTACAGTGTAGTGGACCTATGTGCTTTCAGGCACAAATTAATTTGAGTCAAATAAATTAATTCCCTTGTGAAAAGCGTTTTCAGATCAATATGGGGTTTCATGGAACCATGTGGCTTTTTACTGTCATAGGTGGGAGAACTGATTTGTTGCAGAGAGGAGTAGGCATTTCTGCCATTTGGTAGTAGCAGCGTGGCAGAAGCTGAAGTGTGAAGCAGATAACGGTCACTGCTGCTGCGCAATGACGTTTTGCAAGCGTCCTGGTGATTGGTGTTTCTAGATTATGTTGCCCATTTATTTATTGAAATAAGATGATTCTGTATTTTAGAAATGAGCATTCCTAAAAAAAATTCCTGCTCCTTTCTCATTTAAAAAACCTTTTAATAATACCCATGTTTGTAGAGTTATTGAAAAAGAATGTGATAGGAAATGCTGTTGTGGAAGACAGTAAGGAATCTTGTCTTAATAACTTTTCCAGACAGAGCTGGAAAGCCAGCCAGATGTTACATGCCACAGCTGGTCAGACTAGATTCCCCTTCACAGCTCTCAAGTTAAAATCTTCTCGTTGTCTGGTTCTAGCATCTTCTTTGGCAGCTTTCTCTGACACATGCACGTGCTCCGTTGGAGGAAACGTCTAACGAGTCTGTTCTCATTTCAGAAATCTACCGCATTGTTTCGCAGAAGCAGATTGCAGATCGGTCTGCACACGATGAGTCTCCTGGCAACAATGTAGTCGACATCAGTGTCCCACCAACCACGGATGGACAGAAATCCAACAAACTCCAGTGCTGTCAGAACCTGTGACCTCCTGTAGATGACTCTTGTGCCCTTCACTTCGTCTGTGCTTCATTTAGAAACTTGTGTGCACTCCTTATCTCCTGTGATTCAGTGACTCCCTCTTCCCTTCTTTACCCCATTCCCAATTTCTCTCTTTCATCTTAGAGCTTTACTTGTAGGGCTAACATTCCCCTGCCTCTGAAATCTCCTTCAATGTGGTGACTTTTGGGCTTGAAATGTAGGCACTGATCTGATAGACATGTTTGTGTTGGATCATCTGCTGCTGGATATTATCCCATGAAACACTCTCCTCAAATGGTTTGGGTTTTTTTCTTTTTTTTTTTCTCTTTTTTTTTTTTCTGGGAGAGAAACCATGGGGACTTGAGTTAACAGTTGAAGAAATAACTACATTTAGGTGACAAGGTTTTTTCCTCCCACAGTCAGATATTTTTTTCCTTGTGTTTCTGTAAACATGGGGGAGAAATTAAAAGAAAATAGCTATCCTACCAAATGCTCTGTTTTCTGTCCTGATTGAGTCTCACAGTGAGGTTTTTAGTGGCTGCACATACATAAGAAAGCTGTTGAAAATAACATTACTGATTGTGTAATTACCCCTAATACAGTTAGTCTGGCTGTGTAGTTTACCATTTCCTGCTTGGGAAATCTTTCTCTATTCTTGTTTTATTTGGGAACAATGAAGTATGTCTGCATTGCTTTCTCTGCCACCATGAATGCCTGTGCTGCTGGTGCAGGCTTTATGAAGTGGCTTAATATTTATTCATGGCTTATCAGTTAACATTATTGTACAGTAAGTGCCAGCACATTGATTTCAGAAACCTTTTGCAACCTGTACAAGTAGGCTTATTTTGTACTGTAGATTGGTGTCTGAAAGCAGGATCTTCTGTAGTTCCAGGATTTTTTTGCATGCTGCTTTTTCTCTAGATCTCTCCTACCCCTGTTTGAGTGAGTGAAGCAATATTTTCATGTCATGTATATACCTGCACTTGTAAGGGTTTTGGTTGTTGTAGAGAAACACAGTACTTTATACATTTTGTAAAACTTCTGCAGAACCATAGCATCTTGAACTTTCTCTTCATCGTCTTTCACTATTGACTTTGTGCATAATCTTCTTGACCTCTACTAAAATGCATAAGATTAAGATTTCACATAATAACTACTAACGTGTTGTTTTCCTCTTACTCTGTTTTACTGAATTGCAGACTGTAATTCTCAAATGATTGTACTTCACCTGATGTAATGGTTTTGTCATCAGCAGGGCTAACTACTATAATACTTTGTTTTGCTGAATGGGAAGAATGTTATCACGACTTCAGTCTCTTGCTAGCCTGTGAAAATCTTCTATGATGGCTGTTCAGCATTCATTAGCTCTTACACACTTGCATCCCCTCCAGTATACGCTGAACGTTATGATGAGGCAAATACTGGGTGAAACTCTGTAAAGGAAGAGTTGGAGACCATCTGCTGCTCTCTGAAAGCTGGTGAAGCAATTTGCAGTGAATTTTTGCTCTGTATTCTGAGATTGTACCTCACTTGATGAATCCTACCTGCGTATTAGTGAGTTGCTTTTTCTTTTCTGATACAAAGCAAATATGAAGCTGTGAATTGTGCTTGAAAGGGAAATCTGACATTCCAGTCTCAACTGTTCTGTCTGGTTATGTAATAAAATTAAGGGCGGTTAACTCTGACGGCTTTTCTTTTATAAGATTTCCAGACCGATGCCTTTAATTTTGTACTGTATGCACCTCGAGGGCTGTAGTTTACAGGAAAGGGTGCACGTGGTGCCTAGCAGTTCTGCTTTTCAGCTTTGTTTAAAGGATATGTTCAAGGTGAAGGGTTGCATGCTTGCAGCCTAATCCCATCGACTGGGGATATGAATTCCTCTTCAGGCATCACAGTGCTCTGTCCCAAGGGTGTTCCAGTTTGGGAAGCACTTTCAACACTTGGTATTTACTTTAACAGCATCCTGTTGAGAGAAGGTGCAGCCAGTGGGAACTGGAGACCTCTCTCATTTTTTGGTGGTCCTGGACCAGAATGTGATGTGAGTCAGTGTTTGGAAGGCTGGCAGGTGAGCACACCATCAGAGAGAATGGAAAATTCTGAGATATTGAAAATATTTCATTCAAGAACAGGTGGACACTAGTGGAGCTGGGCTCCTTAATTTTTTTGAACAAAAACTTTTATAAAGAAATTAGTTGAATAGTGTGAGGAAGAATCATGCTGTTAAGATTTATTAGTTTAGGTTGATGTATTAAAGTGTTTACGCTGCAAATACTATTCTTAACATGAAGTTTTTAGAATCAGTCTGGCCTGGTATAAGAAGCTGAGAAGAAGTTTAGTCAATTCCTTGTCTCTTAAAAGAGATTTTCTTTAGACTTTGTTTTTGTGGAAGGCTCTAAATTTTGCGGGAGTCCCAACAAAAGTTTCTGTCCAGGGCTTAAGCACTGTTAAATTATATGAGTATTGAAGAGACCTTGTACAGCTTCATTGTGTGTACACCTGGGAGCAGGTGGATCTTGGACCCGTCCTGTTCATGCCAAGGGATTTGGGTTGTTCTTGAGATCTGTTCTGTGACGTGGACAGGCCTACTGCCTTTTGCTGCAGAACTGCTTGGTGTCCCTGAGATGTGGGAAGCACGTGTGTGCCTACATACGTGCACACACATGGCTTATGTGAGCAGTGTAAGTGGTGGCTTTATCTGCTGTGGTTGCTCAGTGTATTAGGTACTGGCTCTCTCTGATCGCTCTGCAGCTCTCCAGGCAGCTGGAGACGCAGCCCTTCTGGGGGTTTGAGATGCTCTTGCCTAGTCTGAGCACAGGGTGATTAAGGCAGTGGACCAGTTCTACCTGGTAAAACTATCTTCCCCTTTCCAGGGGAAAATGATTTTGATCTTGAGTACCCGGGTGCCTGGCTGAAAGCACTGTGTGCTCTTCAGAAACTGTAGCTACAACCTGACCTGCTCTTGGTGATGGCTACTGAAATTGCAGAGGGGAAGACCTGGGGGAATCCTGAGGAAGCTTGAACTGTTGAAGAGGTGACATTCAAAGGAGCTCTCCAGTAGGCCAGACTCCTTAACCATGCTTTCCTGATGTGAAAATAACAGTTAAATTTAACCTCACCTGGACTGCTTCATACTGCAGCTTTGCTGGTTCTGTGTCTCGCAGAATTACTGTCAGGAAAATAGAAAAGGTTCCAGCTCTCTTCCATCTGCCATAAGAGGTTTGAGGGCAGAATTTGGCTTATGTAAAACTTCTGATGATGGGAAAGCTGCCCGTGAAAGAAGGAGCATGTGCTCTACTTGCTTTACTTGGATGTTGAGGATGACTTTCAAAAAATAACACTAAAAAGCACCAGGTGCTTACCCCCCAGTATCAGTAATAGAAACCTCAGCTGAAGGCTCCTGTTGATACTTCGAACAGGTCCTCCAAAGCAGAATTAGACAGTGGTCTTTTTTACTAATGACCGTGTTAATTATGGAGAGGGTTAACGCCAAAATTCACACATAAAAGTGATTTGGTGGTGAGTGCACAAACAGGAAATTGGTAAAATAAATTCACTGGGTAGATTGCCTCGATCTGACTTCTTTTCTTCCTCTTGAGTTGGATGCTTACAGACTAGGTGAGTTAGAGTCTGGGATCTCCACTGGGAGCTTGTCTGTAGCCTGCACAGGACAGAAAGTTTGGTTTATAGAAAAAGTTTTAATGCTCTGTACTCGTATGAATGTAAAAATCCCGTTGCAGAGTGACTGCTCGCTTCTTCGTTAAAGATTTTTGTGTGCACTGGGGAGACCATCAAACTTTGGTAGAGGGAGAAGGTGCTGTGATCCCTTCTTTCCCCTGTGGCGGCTTCTCAGCACTTCTAGCAGAGTAGAAGCAGTAGAAAGGCAGCTGCATTCTAGAGATCCCCCCCATTTGAGTGCTGTTGTGTTAGATCACTTGTCATGACCCCACAGTATGTGTGAAGGCTGGTAACAGGGTGGTGTTGTGTGAACAGGAGAGAGCTCTCAGCCGGATGTGCCCGGATGGTAAGGATTGCTCTGTGCCTTTTATTTGAGTAGGTTATTTACCAAAAGCCACTTGGAAAAATGTACAGTAGGTATTTTTGCTTCCTGATGCTTTGATTCCTGTGTGCTGTACTCTTTTAGAAGGTGTGGATGTGATCTTGATCTGCTTCTGAGCTGTAAATGGTTGAGTCTTACCTGTGCTTGGTGATCATTTCCCTTCCAAGCATAAAGGAAGAACTTGCTTAGAGGTTCTGGACTCCAGAAGAAAAAAAGATCCTAATTAAATGACTCAGTCACTTAGGGAGGCTTTTTTCCTTATTTAAAAAACCCCCAAACAACTCTAGAAAAGACAGCATTAAAGGTAGGGGCCTGAATTTCAAATAAGAAAAGAAAAATCTGGCAATGAGAGGTGAAGACTGACTGTCCTTCAAATAAAACAGGGTGAGTCAGGGCTGAGGTTGGAGTCTCTTTATTTGCAGACTCTAACAGAGTCCCAATAGGCAATACAGTTTGAATGGTGATTAATGGATGTTTCCATAAAATTAGTATCTCCAGGGCTGCACTGTTTCAATAACTAACAGTACTTCTTTAAACTGGTCAGATAATGCACGGTAGTGTTTATGAGGCTTTGTAGGCTATAAATAGCATTGGACCTTTATGCAACCCAGAAGAGAGGTTCCTTTCCTTTACTTTTATTCCTGGTTCCTGTGTTAAGTGCAATTCACTTTGTAAATATGCCCATCACTTGATTTTTTTTTTTGTGCATGGTTATGATGTATTGTGGATATAAAGATTGCCAAATCATACTGCGTGTGTAAAGTTCTGTTCCAAACACAACTATAGCAGCCCAGAAGCCAATAACCGCGTCCTGGGCTGCACCCAGA
>NW_010315749.1:0-1737 GCF_000700745.2 Antrostomus carolinensis
AATCAATCCCCATCCATTGATATCAATCAATATCGATTGATGCTCAACTGTCCACGATTTCCTTGGATTTGGGCTCTAGGCTTTGAGCTGATGAAAAAAATAGGATTAATTAAATAATTAATTAATAAAATTAATTATTATTTAATTATTTTTAATGAAGTTAATTTAAAATTAATTTTAAATTTATTAAATTTAATTAAATAATTAATTGATCATTTAAAAAAATTAATAAAATTAATGACCTCCATCTACAACCCCAAACTGTTTGGACACAAATGTGAATGTGGGAAAAATTCCCCCCAACTCATTTCCGAAGCAAAATTTGATTCTCTTTGATGAAATAAATCGGTGTTTCCCGCCGTGTTCCTCCTGCACGCGAGGAGGGGAAACAGGAAATCAATCCCTGTGGTTTTCCAAGTGTTTCCTTAATTCAAGGAAAGGAAATGGGAAATAAATCCTTGTTGTTTTCCACATAATTCATTGATTCAAGGAAAGGAAATGCAAATTAAATCCCTGTTGTTCTCCACATAGTTCATTAATTTGAGGAAGGGAAATGGAAAATAAATCCCTGCTGTTTTCCACATAATTCATTGATTCAAGGAAAGGAAATGCAAATTAAATCCCTGTTGTTCTCCACATAGTTCATTAATTTGAGGAAGGGAAATGGAAAATAAATCCCTGCTGTTTTCCACATAATTCATTGATTCAAGGAAAGGAAATGCAAAATAAATGTGTTGTTTTCCACATAATTCATCAATTTGAGGAAGGGAAACGGGAAATCAATCCCTGTGGTTTTCCAAATATTTCATTAATTCAAGGAAGGGAAATACAAAATAAATCTGTTCTGTTTTCCACATATTTCATTAATTCAAGGAAATGAAATGCAAATTAAATCCCTGTTGTTTTCCACATATTTCATTAAGTCAAGGAAGGGAAATGCAAAATAAATCCCTGTTGTTCTCCACATATTTCATTGATTCGAGGAAGGGAAATGCAAAATAAATCTGAGCTTTTCTGCACATATTTAATTAATTCAAGGAAGAGAAATGCAAAATAAATCTGAGCTTTTCTGCACATATTTAATTAATTCAAGGAAGGGAAATGCAAAATAAATCTGAGCTTTTCTGCACATATTTAATTAATTCAAGGAAGGGAAATGCAAAATAAATCTGAGCTTTTCTGCACATATTTAATTAATTCAAGGAAGGGAAATGCAAAATAAATCTGAGCTTTTCTGCACATATTTAATTAATTCAAGGAAGGGAAATGCAAAATAAATCTGAGCTTTTCTGCACATATTTAATTAATTCAAGGAAGGGAAATGCAAAATAAATCTGAGCTTTTCTGCACATATTTAATTAATTCAAGGAAGGGAAATGCAAAATAAATCTGAGCTTTTCTGCACATATTTAATTAACTCAAGGAAGGGAAATGGAAAATCAATCCCCTCTGCCCCCCTGAGCCGTATCTGATGTTCCACCACCAAAGCTTCGCTCTCATTCACCCCCCAACCTTCAGCACGACGACGGCAATTCCCACCCGGACGCTTTCGGCGGCGAATCCCCAGTGGGGTTTCATCTTTTCTTCTCCTCTTCCTCTTCTCCTCAGGTCCCTCCTGCCCACGTCACTCACACTACGAGCTCTGCGGGAGCAGCTGCCCGGCCACGTGTCGGGGTCCGGCCATCCCCGAGGGTTGTGCCTTGGCGACGCGCACCGAAGGGTGTTTCTGTGACCCGG